>NW_026844352.1:16783272-16948237 GCF_029955315.1 Cylas formicarius | reverse complement strand
ATAATAAATTACGTATTCAAGCAAAATTAGCAATTTTAATGTATTTATAAAAGTGGTCTAATCAAGTATTTTATTTTATTTTTGATTTTTTTAAATTCATTTGTTTAATGTATGTGTAATGTGAATTTTACAGATTCATATGGATAAAAAATCTATTGTGTAAAGCTAGTGTTCGGCGAGAATTGCAACGAGGAAAGAAAGCCTTCCAACGAACAATACAACATTGAAGAAAAACCAAATAACAGCGTATCAGACCAGTTCAATGAGAACTTATTTCATATATTCATTGGGGTCAATAAACCATTTAAAAAACTAAAGTTAGTGTTGATGTCATTTACTTTGTTAAACTGTGAGATTACAACCAATGATGTGTAAATGTAAATGTTTTGCAGTCTTAGGGGAAACCAATGAATCCAACGATTATGGAGGACTTGGTCAAGAAATATCAACAAACGTTTTTTTGCCCAACACTGCAGAAAAATGCATACTGCTTTTATCAGATGGTGCACTCTATATAGTAAAGGCAGCACAAAAATTAAAAATATTTCATTCTAACCTTTTTCATGTTACTTGTTTAGCTCATGGTACCAATAGGATGGCAGAATATAAGAATCTCAAACGCCAGTTTCTGAGAGGACGTTTCACGTGTTCGATTATATAAGGTAAATTTTCTAATTACTCAATTATCACCACAACTAGTAATAAACCGTTGAAGAAGTTAATTAGTCGATGTTATATTTGATGCCCAGAACTTTGAACTAGTCAAAAAAATTATCGAAGATCTTAACCACTCATCCTCTGTAGCTCTAATAAATGCAAAAATTCTTTTTTCTACTTCCGTCTGTAAAACAATTAGTTACACACCGATCTAGCGTGCGGGAAGCGTCACTTTACTAAGTCAGTTTCGTTTCCCACGGATCCGAACCACTTCGGACATTTCCGGGACTTTACCGCACGGGTTTGGGAGCAATCGAATGTTTTCGGAAATATTTCCCATGCCTTGAATTTTGACAATTATGAGGGCCATGTCAGTGACTTTATTCGTGTTGTTTGGAAAAAATGTAACCAAAAACTAGACGTAGAAAAAGTACAATATGCAACACGTTCGGTAACCTTTTAAGTCATTCGTTTATTAAACACTCGCTTCGCTGTGCTCCGCTCGTGTCAAATAAACTCGTGAGTCAAATGCCGTTTGCCGCACGTGTTACATAAACATACTATTTCCTACTCCATTCTGTAAAACACCTAATTAAACACCGATCTAGCGTGCGTGCTCACTTAACCGCATGAGTTTCATTGTCCCACGGATCCGAGCCACTTCGTGATATACCGCACGGAGATTCCCTACCGCCCGGGTCGCATATACGTATACTGCAGACGCAAAAGACATAGCCTAACCCCCCTCCCCCCCTTTCGATACGCCAGTGTGATATCCTTATTATTATAATTATATATTGGTCATTTTTACTATTCCAAAGTAATTGCGATTACTATCACGATTCTCATAGCTTAAAGAATTTCAAAATTGAATGCGTTCGAATTTGCCAATGTTACTATGTATTTCAATTTCGGAAATTAATACAGAAAATAAATATAGTTTCAAACAATTTTGTTCGCAACTGAATAGCGCTTAGGTTGTGTCTTTTTTTAATTCTCAGATATTTAAAAATAGGTATGAGCATTTTGTATCCGATAATATCTTCATTTTTGTACCTGTGTAATACTGTGATCTTTCCCTGAATTCTGAGGAAATTTTATTCCACAGCAAAATCATCGCCTCTCTCACGTTTGAATCAAAGCAAATCAGTCGTTGAAATATTTCTCACATTCCCCAAAAAAAGTTTCAAGAATACTGCTACTGATCTGCTGAAAATCTACTTTTATTGCAAAAAATTGGTGCATGAAAGCACGGATAGTCCACCATACAATCAATTATTATGTTTTGAAATTTACTTTCACTCTATATTATTTTCTTTCTGAGAAAGATTTAAAAAAAACTACACATAGAATATGTTTTTAAGGTTATGATTTTTATTTAGTATGAAAACCCGTAACAATGCATTTTTTAAAATTTCTCATATTCTTAATTACTTTAACCCCCGTTTTCTCTCGTTAGAACCTCTGTACACTCCAAACAAATTTGATATTTTAAAGGCCCACTAACAGAGAATTTTTGTACTATATTTAGTTATAATCGATAAAGGCGTTCTTGACAAAATGTCACTTTTTTTACCATTTTTATCTTTTTTCAAATATCTCGGAAACTAAAGGAGTGACAAAGTTACAGTAGTGGTAATAGTAGTTAGTAGAAATTTAAATATGAAAAGCTCGTGGCGATAGCAGCCTTGCTTTAAAAGTTATGACTTTTCAAAATATTTCAACTCTCGTTTTACCCCCTTAAGAACCCTACTATACTTCCCAAAATCTAATCAGTTCAAGGCCTCCTAGAATTTCGTAATATATTTATTTAAAATCGCTCAAGATGTTATTGAGTTATAGTTTATTCCGACAGACTGATAGACAATTTTTTGTTTTCATCGATTTAGGTGTTTTAGGACCCAAATAACTTATTTTCGATAGAAATTACCAAAAGTTATCTACCACTGCCACTTCAACACTAGAACGGAAGACACACAATTATCCCGAAGCAGAAATACTAACTGTGCACATCAATTGTATATTAAAATTGAACGGAAACTTGTCCAGTCAAAGTCGCCAGATCATAATGATCTTGTTGCTACCTGGCCATGCGTAATTGAATTCAAGAATAATGACAACCATATCATACTGTCAGCTGCTGCACTTCGCTATAGACCAATAGGGGACACAGCTTTTTTGAGTTATTTCAGCATGGGCATAATGCTTCTAGTGCCTATCACACGTACTGTGTCGAAATGATGGTGCAATACGGAGACGAGTATGACAATCTTGTTCAAGATAGATGCTTTTTCCCCACTAAGAATGACGTGCAAAACCTCTGGAAAGCTAATTTCAAAACATCATACGGAAAAAGATCAGGAAAAAATATGCTGATTTATCTTGAAAAATATTTAACCGAACAAAAAAAAATCATGGTATATTATATAAAGTTCTTCAGGTAACTGCGACGTAGAACAGCATAAAGTATACTTTTCTGATGGACTGCCTATTGGGTGCATTTTAGCAAACAGTCAAAAATTAGAAGTTTTTTTAGACGCTGTTAAATCGTTGCATGAAATTCTTTCCATCAAAATTGCACCTTCAGTAATTCTAACTGATGACGATCTTGTTGAAAGAAAATCACTTCAAATGATCTGGCCAAATTCAAATATGTTATTGTGTATCTTCCATGTTTTGAAATCTTGTTGGAAATGGATTACTTTGGCGAAAAATGGAATTTTGAAAGGATATGCTCAACTTCATTATAGGTTATTTAAAGATATTTTAATGTCAAAAAACATTGAGGATACTGAAATAGCTATAATGACATTTTACGAAAAGTGCTTATATCAGAATTATGCTGATTATGTACAGCATATGCTTCATCGGATTGAGATGTGGTGTTCACTGTACAGAACTAATTTCAGGGTTCGAGGATCTGATACAAACAATTACACAGAGGTTATGTTTCGTCTTTTAAAAGATATACCATTGGAAAGAACAAAAGCGTTCAATTTAACGCAACTGACAGATTTCATAATCACTAGTTTTGAATCTTACTTTGTACAGCGTGTTATGGACCTTATCTTTAACAGAGTTTCTAAAACTGTCGCAAAAAAGTATTTTCCAGACGAAAGAGACAATGAAGTTCACAATATTATCAGTGTTGGAATCATGGATTTTAAAGTTAATAGTTCAAAGGATCCAGAAATATTGTACGACGTAGATATGTCCGTTTTTAAGTGTTCATGTCCAATTGGCTATAATGGCCACTATTGCAAACACCAAGGAGCTGTTGCAAAAAAACATAATATATTTACAGCAATTAATACCTTATCCCTTTCTTCCAAACATATCCTTTATGAAATCGCTTTGGGAAAAATTGCAAATTCATCAACTTTTGATACACTGAGAATTAATGAAATTACAGCAAAAAACTCAAACCAGAACATTTCTTCTTGTGATAGTAATTTTTCTGTACAAAACGGAATGTTTTTTCATAATGACGTGAATAATAATGCCATGGAATTTGAAGAGAAGGGAGAAATTGACATAGAAACAATAAAAAATAAATGGGCAGAACATTCAAACTTGATAATGTCAAAGCTTAGCAGTGAGCCTCAATCTTTTGGACCCGCTATAGTGAAATACTTGGACAACTGTAGCAAGTATGCCAAATGCAATCAGTCTTTGATATCAGGTTTGCATTGTGCTTTCAAGTATACTGGAATTTCGTCTAAAAATAAGAGGAAGGTGGTATTAAAAAAAGGGAAAAAATATCCGTACAACCGACTTCAGTATCAAGACGCAAAGTTACAATGACAGGTAGAAGAGCAACGTTAGCTGAACGAAAACCTCAAAAGTCTAACAAGAAACAACAAAAAAGAGTACCACACAAATTGCAACAATGTGTAGAGGATAACATTGGTCTAGGTGACAATAAATTTAGAAAATAGTGATTTTCGCGAGCATAATATGTATTCGATTTACATAAAAGTATGTAATTAAAGTAGTTGAGTATATATACGGTGTTTTATTTACATTTTAAAAACAGCATAAGCTGCAGACATTCTACAATATTTTATGTCCTTTTACAAGGACCAACTACGTCTGCAGTTTACCACCCTTTTTTATTGGTCGGATAAATTGAAGAAAACCGAATCATTCGGCTATGTCTTAGGCGTCTGCAGTTTACGTATATACGCCCGGGTTTGGGAGCAATCGGATATTTTCGGAGATTTTACCGCTCGACTTGAATTTAGAGGTTCGTCAAGTCAGATGGTCATCTTAGTGAAAGAAAATTTAATATTTATGTAAACAAAGCAATCACTGCATTTGTTGATACCCGTTGATAAAAAATTATGTCAATAATTGAAAATAACATGGGCTTAAAAATCCTAAAAAATATTTCATAAGTTTTCATACGAAATTTTACTAATTTAGGTTTTGTATAAATTAGCACATATATCCAAAACGAAAATACTCTGCGATAACTTCTGCAGATATTGAGCGAAGTTTTTCGAATTTTAGACATATGTTTAGTTACCTTTTTTTTATAATCGCAAATAATATTTTGTTCCTGTAAGATTTTTATTTTTTAGATTTTTAAGTTGTGCAATTTACCATGTAAGTATCAATGTGTGTTTCTATGAATTCAATTTTTTTATTACGATTTTTGTTGATTTTATTTATATTTATTCAAATAGGTCTGTGGTTTAATTGTAAAGAAATAGTTATGGGTATATTTAAAATAACATTATTGTTCCCAATTTTTCGTTTAATGCAAATGCATATTTGCATTTTTTGCATTTCAATGCACATATTTTGGGGTAAAACTAACCAAAACTATTTTTATCGCATACAGCATATTCAAGAAAGAAAGTACGAAAGGATCCGGCAATAGTTGTATAATAAAAAATCGCTGGCCTCAGAATCAATCCCTGCGGAAAACATAAATCATGATTTATGATATGATTAAGCGCACTTACTTTTTTCGAGTTTGGTCATTTCTATCTCGTCTTGGCCGAAGCACCTGAGAATTTTGTCCGGAATGATCCGTTTTATTTCTCTGCAGTTGAAGGCGATCCGACGTCGCGGTTTAGCGGTTTTGGCGACGGTTAATTTGACGGCCGACAACTCCGACTCCGATTTTGACGTATCGGAGCACTCCTCTTCGTTGATGACTCCCTTTTTGGATCGCCCCGTGCACGCACACTTCGTCGTCGACCACAGACTGTCCATATGGACGATATTTTCTGAAAAGTGCAAAAGAATATAGTTGTACGGTCCACATAAGACGCAAATGTAAACGTAAAAGGTTACTGAGTACTTAATACTAAGGTCAATTGTAACAGAGCACCCTTATATTAATTTTTATAAGGTACCAAGATGTTTTTTGAAAAATATTAATCTTTTTGGGTATAGTCTCACACACGACAAATGGTCATGACTGTAATAATGGTTAACATTTTTGGGTCAATAAATCAAACCGGTCCAGGGCAGTAGCAATGAAACAGAATCACAAAATATATGAGCGCGAGCATTGAAGATGCCAAGTGAGATCTTGGCGAAACGTCTGCATGATTCCAGTCCGAGTTCAACAAACTAACGGAACAAGCTTCGATGTAATAGAAGAGAACAAAGATCTTCCGCTTTATATAACAGATCTGTCAGAACACTGCTTATTTCACGTACAAAGGGAAAATATATCGACAAGTGGATGGAGCAGCAATGGGATCATCTCTTTCACCTGTGATTGCTAACCTCTACATGATTTGCTTCGAAAGAACGCAATAGAGACGACAAGATACGTTGATGACGTATTTGTTGTATAGTATTTTGGCAAAGACGAGCTTTTGAAAATTTTGACCATCTGAATTCCATTCATCCAAGGATTCAATTCACAATAGGACTTGAAAAGAACAGTCTGCCCTTTCTAGATGTACACATCACAAGGACCGAAGATGGATCCTGGGAACCGTCTATAGAAAACCAACACGCACCCATAGATATCTCAACGTTGAGTCTCATCACCACCCATCACATATACAATATCGATCCTTCAGCCTTACAAGCGAGAAGAACACAGATGAAGAACTGAAGAAAATTAGTCTGTCTTCGGCAAAACGGATACCACCATATAACAAACTGTCATTTCGTATTTTTCAAAGTTCTCAAATTTAATATTCGTGGCCATAGCCTTTCGTTTAAACTTTGTATAAATGTGAATGTGGCCAAGTGACGAAAACAAATATTTTGTTTCAAACCATAAATATTAGGTTTAATATTCAAAACAACCATAGATTTTTATCTATTTTTGAAATTCCCTTAACCACGTAAATCGTATTATCCAAAAATTTACATTTAAAAAACATAATTTTGCTTTATTTTTCGAAAATAATTGAAGATCCAAAAGTCTAGAAAACGTCTTTACACGTCATTTTCTATACAGGGATTTATCCTGCGTCTTGTATTTAATGCGGCTGTACTAATTTCAGCATTCCCGATACGATCAACCATATTTTCAGCGGTAGAAAGGTAAAAGTCCAGAACAGAAAACTACCCCTTTTTATCCTACGGTTCAGATAAGTCAGGTCTAAAAAATTCCTTCCTTCGGGAAATAAGTTCTCTGGACAACCATCGCGATGCAGCTACATATCTCTTCTCGTTTGTAAAAGTTGAAATAGTTTTTTCCGTTACCTTTACCATTAAAGAAATATTATAATTCGAACACCCAAAATTTATTCACACCTACCCAGACGTTGACACTTAACTGGCGACCAATAATGCATATTATTTAAATTAACTCTTGCATTGATCGAAAAAGTAGCTTCATCGGTCCATAATATTCGAGATAAAAAATTGGTATCTACCATGATATTTTGTCAGTTATAGTAGTCTAACCTCCTAGCATAAATCAGTTTCTATGAGGTCCTATTGTCAATATGATAGTGTTTTTTTTTAATTCGGGGCACCGATATTTTAATAATATCCAAGTCCAAACTTATTCTTATTAAATTTAAAAAACATTCTAGAACATTAATGCTATTTTCTTCGTTCCTAAACAGTGGATTTCTTTCGCGCGAATATTGACTCAAACGTCTAAATCGCGTTGTACTACTACTCTTTATTTGCTGCGTATACCCCCTTAGCTACACATGCGTTTTGATCTTACTGAAAAAACATAGCCAACATTTCGTGTGATTCGGCAGTCGAATAAGATATTTTTATTGCATTAAACACAATTACAGTAACAAAATTCAGTAGTATAACTAGTTTAATTAGTTAATTAGAATTAATTCATGTCGAAGAAAATGCTTTATACTTTATGGTTTTCTACTTACTACTCGAAACATCGATAATAAATAAATAAACAGTTTTTGACAATATTGATGAGTCTGTCTGTGGTATCATAGAATAACTTATATAAACTAATATTAAAAACGAACTTTTATTTTAATAACAAAGCGTAAAGTGGAGATACTAACCAAAATTGTACTTCTTTTGCAATATGTAAGAAAACTACTCAATCGCATTCATCTCACTCATTGGGCGTTGGATAGCCTAGGAAAAGCCGTTTTTAACTACTCTAAGTTTATTAAAATCCATTAAGCCATTTGGGAGTTGACATTTATCTCCGAAAATATTTTAGCAACCCCACCACTTTCCTTATAGAGATATGGTAAAAAGTATCTAACAAAAAAGGATTATTTTATTATTAAGAATTTTTTACCGAAAACGAGTGTTTTTTCCGCGCGGAAACGGACTTTGGCCGCAGCTGGCACAGCAAGAAGTCGCAAAAATTACTCAAGACAGGATCAAAGGATTTTTGATTACTTAACTGACCCTACCTCGCTTTTGGTCTTCCTTCCGGAGGGGCCGGCCCGTGCTGCGTGCTCTGTGCCTCGAGTGGTGGGGAAATTTGTTGATCACCACGCGTATGACCTGATGCGTTCAACGGCACTTTTTGAACCACATGATGAGAGCGACCGATTTAGCGCTTCACCGTGATCTTTAGTGGAGCATGCGCCTAAGGGCGCAGTTAAGTTCAAGAATTTAATACCGCGAGGAAAGGAAGAAGAATAACTTCTTGGTGCTGTACTCGCGGCCAATCGATAAGCTATAGGTTTATATATATAAATTCATAAGAAGTCGAAAAATAATAAATTGAAAACTGAACAACGAGTTTTAAAATTGAAGATATCCATTACGCCCTCTGGTGGCCATTAAAGAACCTGAAAAATAATTTCCAGCATTTTCTCGTGCCCAATTTACTTAACAATTTTCTATTAAAATTTTTGTTGATAGACATTACTATCAGAAAAACAAGTAAAATTTGAATGAACTTTGGATTCGTTTCTGTGCTCCTCTGTCACTGGGCTGATGAACTGAGATCAGTGCGGATGCCGTGAAGCGGATGGAAAATTGAGAAGATCTGTTAAGAGTTATTGCCTATATTTCAACTTTTATTTGTTTATTTATTTATTTATTTAATCAAATTCACAACAATATTGGCACCCATAGGTACGCATATTTCTTCAAAAACGACCTACAAACAAATACAATACGGGAACAATACATATTACGACAAAATATAAAATTTCCTTCAGTCATACGACTTATACACAACCCGACAATCATTCACCCATTCTCCCAGTTGATCTGAAAAAAGTCCTCCAAGAAGAATATTGCCTTACTAAATGTGGGTTTTTAAATTTGCTTCCACTGATTCTAAATCTAACAGAGTCTGGCAAGTGGTTATAATTTTAATAGGCATTACATGGTACGAGTTAACCCCTGCTATTAAAAACTCTGTAAATTTTTTCTTACGGAAGTTCAAAACATTTGATGAAGTCACAGTAAGTAAGTAAGGAAAGGGTACCTTTTTTAAATGGAATTCTATTGTAGCATGACCTCTCTATTTATAGAATTTGACTCTCCCAAGCGAAGCGAAACTCTGATAAGAAGCGTTTTATTATAATAGTAGTGCAGGAGAATTAGTTCATCGATATCAAAAATCAAGTTTTCTGGTTCAGAAGTATCGAAGAAGATAATAAAAGAAAATTATATGCTGCTGGACTAGGGATTATAATAAACGTTAATATTGTTGCCGGAAAGTTTTTACAGCATGTGATATCGATATCCTGCTAGGAAAATTCGTTATAGTGTCTGGTCAGAACCTGTCAAGCATTAAACAAATATTTATATTTTTTACTCGATAATATGTTGAGGCAGGCTATCACATTGTTATTTCATGAGATGTGTTTATTACATTCATTACATTAGCATTAATATTCATGAACCGACGAAAATGATGCCTTAACACCGATATGCGGAAGCTGCACGTGCCAAACTTTATAATTAACATTCGCCATTTAAACCGATATCAAATAACGAAAAAGGGCGCGCTTTATTAAAAGCACACAAAAAATAAAGCGAACGACTGGCAAACAGTTGTGTAGTAACGCTTTTAAGCTGCTTACAACTACAACGGGGCAAGCAACGCCGATGAGTGCATTGCTTTAAATATATATTTTTTGTGCTATGCCACAGCTCTGCCATGTACAGGAAATTAATTTTCATGTAGTAATTGTAATTGTAAAATTACAATTACTACATGAAAATTAATTTTGTAATGTAAATGTAATTGTAAATGCGTGAAATATTTTTGCTCTAAATATTGTTGCTCAAATTTTGCCCTCATCGACTCAAGAAAAAGAGTGTATCCACCAAATACCCTGTGAATGTGAGAGTCATAGATTGGGGAAACAAGAAGACCTTTAATCTTTAGAGTTGAAAAACAAAAGGAACACATAATGAGGGGTGAAATTCAAAGAATAGCGGAACATGTATGGTAACATCTTTAACAATCCAAGCGCTTGACTCGACCCAACTCCACCTTGTTTGAACGGTGTAATCTGGTATATAACCTTCGTAGCCTTAGACAATAGAAGTTACCAGCGTTATTCAAATGGGTGTGAAAAAATGTGAAAAAATCGAGCTGTGAGGACAGAAGGATTTTGAAAATTGGAATTAAGGTATGAGTATTGCGCCATTATATACATTGTATGGACATTGCATGAATTTGTGTGTATTCTAAAGGCAAACGAGCAATTCTACTAGGGAAATTTAAGAAAAAACCAGTGTGGATGAACTATTTTTCAATAGACAAAACTAAGTTAAAAATTATGAATTTTGAGCCTATATTACCAACCTAAACAATCGATATTGGAGTGTTGCCAAACAAAATTTAATGTTTTGGTTTTTTTACCTCGAATTAGAATTGTTATATTTTTTGTTCGTGTTAAGAATTTTTAAGTTAAAATATATTTTATTAATAAAAAGGCTATGTTTATTCCGTAAGTCAGAGATCATGGGAGAATTTTCGAATTTTTACTTAAACATTTCCATTTATTACGCTCCTGAGGAGTGAAAGCATGTAGATGTAATCAGGTCTTCAAATGGTATATAACTATCAAATTTAATTGAAATGAAACGAATGGTTTTTAATTTAGTTTACTTAAGTATTTTTCCATTTGGTTGCCTTTTAATATGTAGACATTGTGCGAGCACTGTGATGCATTGTGAGGCATTATAAGGCAGTGTGGGGGCATTGGAGAGACTTGTAGGGACTAGGAGGCATTATATTAGAAATTGTGGGGCAATCGGGCGTACAATTCCTTTTGGTGTTCATAAGATGATAATGTTCTCACTCGTCGGAAATATTACTTTCAGTGTAAGAATGATGTGTCATTAAACTTAGCCAAAAATCGCAAACCAATAGTTTTTTCAATCAAACATAAATAAAAAGGAACTTTGTTGCTCTACTTTTGTCTGATAGTCGATCTATGCCTAAACTAAATTTAAATCGAATCTCTAAATATACGTCGTCTACATCAGCTGATCGTACGGATTTATTTTTAAAGCTCGGCGTGGTTCGAAAACTTTTTACATTGGGCACGCGTCGAATGTTTTCTCTATTTGCAGTTTTTATGACGGTCAACGAAAACCCAAAAATATCTGGCTATGCGTTATTCCAGAATTGAAGCCAAAAGAAAATCGCCAGTGTGATCCCTACCCGGCGGGTGCTTGTTCTGAGACCGCGTCGGTAAATAATCATTAAAAATTATCCGCCCACCCGAGCGTTTCGCGAAGCAGTTCAGGAATGACGCTCACCTTTGCGATTCCTGCGAGCAAATTGGCGGCTTTCGGCGATGATGATGATCGATTCGCAAAGTTTAATTCACCAAACGATGTTCCGTGGTCGAGATTACGATCGAGCGACTTTACGGCGACGCCTCTGCAACGGACACTCCACTACTGACGCCGCGCGTCCCGATGCCAGAAGCAGACGCACGAATTTAAAAAAGATGCGCGGAACGTTCACCACGCAAAGGGCATTCGCGTGCGGAAAAATACTCGCTGTTTTCGATGCGGCGGACGAGAGAAAGAAACTTTTGCGTAAAACTCACTCAGGTTTCGGCAACACCGTTTCACCTAATGACTACATCAAATTTAGAATTGGGAACGAAGGGTAGCTCCTGCCGCCGCTTCCAGATGTATTTCTATGTTCCTGATGAAAGAAGTTAGCGCAGATTCAAAGATAAAATCATAAGAAAATATATTTTCATTGAGGATAATCGGAATCGTAGAAATCGCTGTTTAGAAAAAAATGACCCGAAATGCAGGTAAAATATCACTGCCGCCTGCGGCTTATCAGATTTTATTGTCCAAACCTCGGTAAAAGCCCTATTTGCTACACCCATATAGCTACTAGACATATGGAGGCCTTGTCTATGCTGATAGGCAAGGCTGATGACTCTAATTGCAAATTCTGACGTTGGACCCATAAGACCTTGCGGCTTTCAACAAGCAACATGGCCACTGACACGTTGTCAATGTTTGGATACGACATTTTTACGACATTATTTTGTCAAAATATGTCGAAATTTTATTAAATTTTTAGAAAAAAAAGAAGTTAAGTTGTGAAAAAGCAGTGCAGAATTGCAGCACCCACGTCAACATCAGTATAATTCCATAACTAATTTGCCTGTAGATACGATGCAATTTCCACATGGATTTTTTCATGCAAGCTATTCTTTTTTCTTTTTTGCTTGCAAATCGGCGCAAAGCGTTAGTTTTCATAAACTCATAGGTTTAATCTGTATTGAAAATGTAAACAAAGTCGAAATCACGAAAGATGGTTGTTAAAAGTCCAAATATAATTTTGAGATGGTACAAGAAACATCTGAGTGGAAAAAAGCAGCTCCTATAGACAGAACGCCAATTCCTTCACCGCAAGTCTAGTAAATATATAATTGTGTTAAGTTCAAATGGACAATTTGGTCACAAAATTTTAGGTATTAGAAAATATAACCAAGAAAATTAAAGACTTATAAAACAAGTTAGTTTTGGAGAATTAATAAATTAATATAATTAGTATATTTTGTTCAGCACTTCAAAGAAACATCCTCATTTCTCTCGTTTCTAGTATTTTGATTATAGATGTTTCTTATATTCCCGCAAAACATATGCATGGCAAAAAAATTTAAAAGACAAGTTTCAATAACGCAATTCCATCGAAATAACAAAGCACATTTTCCTCAAAAAAATTGCATCGTGTCTGCCATCAAAAAATTGCCAGTTAAAAATTGTTATACTTATTGTAATCTAGATTCAAATTTAGATGGCTAAAATGACTAATCTAACCAGAAAATCTCGGAATGTTTAAAAAGTGGAAACTTACATGGAACAGCCTAAAAGGAAGATGTCATTTAATTTTTTTTTCCAGATGCACACTCAAGACTGTGGTTTAAGCCACAATTACGACTTATCTTTAATTATAATTCTGAGGACATCAGATACGTAAATTCTCCTTAAGACGTCTCTGTAATCTCACACAGGCGCAAACAAATTAGTCCTTAACGTAGAAGGTAAATTCAGATAGGGAAGTTCTCTTCCGTTTCGACCACTACCGTATAAACTACATAATAAACGACGATTTTAAAGGTGACGCTAGACATTTTTTCTAAACTCAGTAATATGTAATATGACGACGAAGATATAACGAATTTTAGAAATTAATGTGAAAAGGTAATCGTGGATGGGAATAATCGAATGAAATGAGCGATTTTTATAAGTGTTAAGTTTAATTGTTTTTTGTACGGTGGCATTGATATTTACGTGTTTCGACTTGCGGTTTCATCGAATTTTTCCCCAAGTTAACGAGAATCGTCGAATAATTTTGAGTCTAAATATAGAAAGTTGTGTTTTTGCGCTTAGACGGTCCCGCAGCTCGGGTATAAGTTTGGAACGTGTTCTATGCTTTTGACATGTAGAACAATTTAATTGTCAAATTATGATAGTGTATTTGAAAATGTTGTAGCAGTATTTCTTCGCTAATGATATAAACCAAAATAGTAAAAAACATTTATCCGTCTTGTTGGTTGGGAAACATACAAATTATAAAGAGACTTATGTCTTCCTAGTTTGCCCAAAGACCAATAGCTCAATGAGCTAGTCAAACTATTAAAAAAACAATTTAGTCCCAAACATCTTGCCGGCGCGAAAGAGTTTCGTTTTTTTCAGCTAGGCAAATAGTTAATGAAACAGCGTCCCAATGGTATGCGACATTTAAAAGTCTCGAATTGAACTACGAAGAAGAATTAGTGAAGTTAGCGGTGCAGAGAGAGTCCACAGCAACGGCGAAAGGGGACGATGTCTATTCCATATCCAGAAAAATACAGCGGCAGAATAAAGGAGGCCCACCACAACAGTCGGCGAGTTTGGACAACGGCGACGGGAAGGCAAGATACATTCCGAGGTCGAAGTTTGCTAGACAGTATGGAGAAATGTGTGTGTGGTAAGAACCACCAAGGAAAATGTAACTACTCCAAATATTTTTGTACCGTGTGCAGGAAGAAGGGGCATTCGTTAATTTTGTAAACAAAATCGAAGAGAAATTCAAAATTATGTTGATAGGCGGAAAGCGAAGACAATATAACAGAAACAGAAGAACTATATTCAATGGCTAAGACAAAATTTACATCAAATCCATATGGAATAAATATTATCATTAATGATAAAGTGCATAATGTACAAATCGACTCTGGAGCGAGTATTTGTATGTGTGGTGATTCCACATGCATTATGACGGACAAAACTTTAAAATCAGGGAATTTTTTGAATGTGATATACTTTGCAACAGTAAAGTAAATCAAGTACGATTTTTTGTGATAAAGGATGGTAGAACTATCTAGTGGGACGTGACTTTCTTTGCAAATTTAAAGTCGAATTAAATATTATGAATGCACTGATGGAATGTAAAAGCCTAGAAGAATTGATGGCAAAGTATAGAGATATTTTTTTCATCAAAACCAGGATTGTACAGGTATAATACGGTTAGTTTTGCAGTTGAAACTTGATGCGAAACCTGTCTTTGTGAATCCTAGAAACGTGCCATATGCATAGTGAGATCAAGTGGGAGAAGAAATAGACTGATTGGAGAAAGAAGAACGATGGAAGACTGATGCTATGTCGACTTTTCAAAGCTACCAAGAGGTCAGACACCCGGTTCCAATCGTGAAAGGCATGTTTGCAAAGGTTTATCGAGGTGAGAGATTTAGTAAAATTGATTTGTCCCAAAAGGACGCTCAGTATAGTTGAATGAAGCATCTCAAATACACTTTAAGTACACATAAGAATCTTTATAAATGTGTAAGAATGTCTTATGAAATCACCCCAAGGGCGCAAATTTGTCAAAGAAATATAGAACAATTATTTATGGGTTTAGATAATATATGCATTTTTATGATGATATTTTAATAACCGCAGAAAACGATGAGGAACACTTGAAAAATTTGGAAATGGTTTTTGCAATACTGCGGGAGGCAGAACCTACTATAAAGAAAGTGTCTATTCCAAGACTCAATAAATTTTTTGAGAGTTGTTATATGTAAAGATGGTAACAGAAAAAGTGAAGATAAAGTTAAAGCAATAGTAAGAGCTAGTAGACCAATGGATAAAGTCGAAGTTATGAGTTTTGTAGGTTTAGTCAATTACTATTCTAAATTTCTACCAAATTTAGCAACTCTGTTGAGACCGATATATAACTTATTAAAGAAAAACTCTGTATTTAGATGGACTAGAGAATGCGAGGATACATTCATTGAGATTAAACGGAGAATAGCAGATGATATCGTTCTGGTTACAACAGATGCGAGCAATTATGATGTCATTGGTGTGCTCAGCCAGATCGGAGAAGACGGTATGGAAATCCCAATGATTTGTATTTCACGTAGACTGATGTCAAGTTAGTCTAATTATAGTACAGTGCAAACGGAAAGCCTTGCAATTTTTTATTCAGTAAAAAAGTTTGAAAAATACTTGGGAGGACAAACATTTATTCTGAGACAGATTAAAAGAGTCCTTACAACAATTTTCGAAGAATATAAAAATCTGCCAATACAGCGCTGGATTATCCTATCGACTGTGATAGAGTAGCAGCAGAAACAAGACTGGATGTACATTTGGAGAATATCAGAGACTAGGTCAAAAGGGATCAATAGCTGACGAACGTAGAACAAAAATTGAAGCTGTATTGGTTAAAAAAAGATAAGATCACGTACCAAAAATGAATTTTATGCTGGGGGCATAGAGTGATTATCTCGAAGAAATTAAGGTATAAGAACTATATACAGCGCATTTAGGAGTGAACAAAGCTTATAGTTGGTCAAGGTCTTATATGTATTGGCTGCGGATATCCAGATGTGTACCTGGTTTGCAGAATAGGAAAAGTCCATCTAAAACTCCATTAACACCATGGGATCCTTCTAAAGAAGTATGGGAAAGAATTCATATAGATTTTTTTTTTAATTGTGGTAGATGCTTTTCGTAAGTATCCAATAGTACATCAAATGAATAACATGTCTGCGCAGAATACAGAACAAAAGCTCCGGTAAACATTTTTGATGTTTGGAATACCCAAACTGTGTGTTTCTGATAATGGTTTACCGATTGTGGCGAAACAAAATCAATATTTTTTAAAGAAGAATGGAACTAAATTGGTAACAATTTCGGTGGGTCATAGCCAAAGCAACTTACAGGCAGAAAACTCAGTGAAAACGTGTGAAAGCAAAATTAAAAGCAGCATTATAGGATCTTAAAAACTAGACAATGAATACCTGAGTTCTGATTGACCGATTTCTTTTTTTTATAGAAGTACAGAGCATAGGCAGAGACTGAATAGTCGATTTGATCTTCTTAAAACGCAGGAAAATAGGAAAGATTCAAGAACGACCGAAAAAAATTAGAAAGAGCCAACAGGAGCAAGCCAAAAATTATAGATTGGGCAATGAACAGAGAGGGATGGCAAAAGATTGTAGAAGACCTAACTTAGAAAAATGGACATCAGCCACAATAATCAGGAAAATAGAGAGAACAAAGTACCTATGCGGGTTGGAGGAAGAAGGTAAAATATGGAAGAGACATGCTGACTAACTGATTCATAGGGGTGAAGGGTAGGTGAAGAAATAAGACAAAAGGATCCGTACAACAGGTATAGACAACAAGCAGCCAGTGTAAGGATAAAACATGTACCGCGAGCGAGACGGAAGCGGATACTCACCTGCACGAACCACAGATAATGCCGGAAGCGTGACGGGTTCTCTCTCTTTTGATAGTGAAAAGAGCTTAGAGGCTTAGAGGCCGGGAGAGACCAACAAGACCAGGTTCGATAATCCAAAGCAGGTGCTCCACAATCCACAACAGGTGCTCAATAGTCCACGACGGGCGTTCGTCTCTGTAATCGCGCACAAGCGCTGACAAATTAGTGCTTAACGTGGAAGGTAAATACAGATAGAGAAGTTCTCATCCATCCCGACCACCGCCGAATACACTAGATATTAAACGATGATATGAAACGTGACCCTAGACTTTTATTCTAAACCCAGTAAGATGTTTCTTGAGATTTTGTTAACTGAATTTGCCAAAACGGCACCATCTATTTGGGACACCCTGTATCAGCTAAGGCGCATCTGTCAAACTGATTAAGTAGTGCATCATCTACTTAGTTTGTGGTTAAATTTTCGTTGCAACACCTGGATCAGTAGCTTCACAACACAATTTTATATGGGGCAATCAAAATGTGAAAAAAACACATAACCTCAATTTCTGCCTAAACTGTGAAAAATTCGAATAGGACTTTCTTAAGAAAGTGACCTTTATTTTAACCAAGGATTCAAAGAATGTCTATAGATTTTTAAAATAACAAAGATGAGGCCAGGGGGGGACACTTCTGGGACACCCTATATCAACAAAATTATAATATTTTAAATCTTCTGGAGAGTCCAAGAAACTTTTGTAAGAAACTTCTAAACATAAAATTCTTGCTCGCACAGCATAGGAAGAATTTTACCCTGAGTGTGCCTTTGGGTCGTTAAGTTGTATGCGGCGGGAAGGGCGTGCGGATTTTTCCGATTAGGGATTTTAATATTGTTAGGCGCCAGTCCTATAACAATAATGGAAGTTGTAAAAAAGGACAAACCCACGTTCTCATTGTTTTCACAGCGGTGACTAATAAAGGCAAACTGAGGACGAAATGAAAAACAACAAAATTAATATAACAACATTTAATAACAAATTTTTGGTGCAACCACCCCCAACTGCTCAAACCTCCCAGGCAAAACGCTGTTTACTTTTTCTCCCCGGGGTGTTGCCCTAAGTACTCCTGGTAGCTGGGGCTGTTGCTGATTACATTATGTCATTTGTGCATTAGATTCTTGCAACAGGTGATTGCCTCCACATCCACTTTATTAACTGTGATTATGCAACTCGGACTGTAGCTTTCGTGATGTCCAATCTCGGAGAAAGAAAACAGCAACAACTGATACCAGGGTGAGGATTTGAAATGTGCGAGGAGACTTTGGATTAACAATATCAAAAAAACTATGTACTTATTCTTGCTTACTTATTCTTAAGATCTAACAAGATTTACAGTATTATCCTCACTTTTGAATTTGACCAAATGCAAAAATTTTCGATAGAAAGCTGATTTGATGAAAGTCGTTAAATTGTTAAATTAAAGAGAACTAAGATTAACCCAATACTTGAATCTGATCAAAGATATGATATCCACAAGTATTATCAATAAAAATGTGAGAGGGAAGAAGAAGAAAATAATAAAAATAACACAATGTATTGGCCGGGGATCGATAAGGATATCGAGGGGACGATATCCAGATGTTAACCTTGTTTGCAGAGTAGGCAAACTTCACCTAAAACTCCATTAAAACCCTGGGATCCTCCTAAAGGAGTATGGGAAAGAATTAATGGAGATTTTTTGAAATTTAACAACAAATTTATATTATTAAAGTAAAGAGAACTATGATTAACCCAATATTCGAGTCTGATCAAAAATATCCAAAGGTATTATCAATGAAAAAGAAAGAGAGAATAAGAAAAAAAAATAATAACAAAGGTAATAAGAGTAAAAGGTAAAATTTCAAAGGTGACGTTATATAGACAAATAATCCCCTACTCGAAATGTAAAGAAAAGGACAGACAGTAAAAAGTGATTACGGCATCAACAATAGCTAACGAAAACCGCATCAGAGCAAAGAGATGTTTCTGCCCACAAATTAGAAGCAGTGGTCACTTAACAATTAATATCAAATAAAGATAAAAATAACCACTTACCGGCAGGGATCCTCGCTAAAGATCATGACAGAAATTCTAGCAACTTGCTGCTCCGATTTGGCAAACGTTAGTTGGTTTCGAACGGTTTTTCGTGGCTACTTTCTCACATTATAAAAGTCGTCTGTTTGTTCCGAGATGATTCTTAATCAGAGAAGGAAACACAGGAAGGTGCTTCGCACTGTGTTTACGATAAATGCCAATGAGTTGGAGAAAATTTTGACCGACGGTCAAATGGAGACTGTGAGGGTGTCCTGGGATCTTCTACGTGAAAAAACAGCAGCTGCGAACGATCGACTCCGAGATTTTTACAGCTGCTTCGGAAGATACACAATCTCATGTATCGGGGGGTAATGACTCCGTTGGTATAAGAGGTAAGCGCACATTTACCTTGCCTACTATGGAGTTTAAAAAATTTTACGGCAACGTGAAAGACCGGAAGTGCATGAAGACAGCGATATCAATTTAAATGTCGAATATATAGATGGTTGCTAGAAAGTTTTTCGGTTGCAGGGGATAATTATAGCAAGCAAGCAAGCTTTAACGTCGCGATTCGGCCGTGAAGACTTGCAAATTGTGGTTTATGTTCACGGTTTGCTGAGTTGGTATTAGATAACGCAGTGTCGCGGGAAAAAATGGACTTGTCGTCGCTTTATGATAAGATCGAGACACAGTTGGGTGCATTAGAGATGCTGGGCATAACCTCTGACAAATGTGCGGCTTTGCTCTATCCGCTCAACGAAACTTGTTTGCCTGTGGAATTAATACGCTCGTGACAACGTTCGCCATTCGGTAAACTGGAGAATTCGCGGGAAACGTTAGAAAAAATATTAGATTGTCTCATGCAGTTTTTGGGAAACGAAGTTGAGAATGAGCAGCGGATCTTCCTAGCGTCTGAGAGTTTCGGTTTGCAATCCACAGGCGGTCAGAGTTGCTTCAAAGTGCAAAGTTTTACCTTAGAGAAGAAACAGAACATGTTGAGTTTCAAGAAAGCTTGCTTTCGATGTTTAAAATTCGAGCTCCAGTCGCGCAAGTGCAAGTTTCGACTGAACTGGTACTGGTATGGTCTGTTCATAGATATAAGAAAGTGAACAATTGCTTTTGAACGGACCAAGGGTGGTCATTAACATACAATGCAATTGCAATAAGATTGATATTATTAATTAAGCTAATTATTAATTAATTATTTATTTATTTATTAATTATTAATTAATTATTTAATAATTAGTAATTATTAATAATAATATTGTTGCATTGTATGTTAATGACCACCCTTGGATAATCCGTCCAAAAGCAATTGGTCACTTTCTTATATCTATGAACAGACCATACCAGATTAATTATAAATTATTAATTATTAATTATTAACTATTAATTAACAATAATAATCTTCTTGCATTGTATGTTAATGACAATCCTTGGATCAAAAGGTCCCTTTCTTATATCTATGAACAGACCATTCAGTACTAACTTTATCGATTTGGACAATGCTTTTCTGTAATCCACCTACCGCGACTTGGTGGGGAGGATTTTGGCAGAGGCTTGTTGGGGTTCGTAAGCCACTATTGCATAAATCCTAGGCCGAGCTTCTCTAGATTATGAAGACCTAATCACCATGTTATGTGACTATGAATCGGTGAAAAACTCCGGGCCATTAACGTATATGTCGAGTGATCCTGGTGAATTGTCACCTTTAACTCCTATGATGTTCCTCCGAGAGTACACATCGTCCATTTGCAAAGGGCATTGCATTTGGCAAATGTGTGAGAGAACTTACGCCGAAGATTCCGAACCGAACAATTTTAGCTGTCCCAAGTATTCGGACAGCTAAAATTGTTTGGAAGTAAGGACTATTAGCGTCACGTTGCACTGAACAAAGTCGTACTCATCTTTTCTAAGCGAATGGCTAGTCCACTTGGTCGAGTGAGAAAGTTGCTTCCTGACAAAGATGGGTAAGTCCGGCTGGTAGAGGTGCTGAGAAGGGGCAATTAATGCCACCAATTCAGCGTCTTGTCAATTTAGAGGGGACGCGATCAAAGAAGGCAAAGCATCCAGAAGAGGTCTGCGAACCACTGAACGGTTGACCAGCGGCAGAAGTTGAGGACTTCGCTCGACTTAGACCAACAGTGTCAATACGTAAAGTAGATCGGGAAGGTAAGGGAAAATAAAAGGAAGTGAAAAGAGGCAGAGGTAGTACGACTCCGCGAAGCGGGCGAGTGACACAAATCCCCAAACGAATTTTGTAGTTAAGTGTTCTTAGCCTTGCATGGCTTATTTTGTTAGGTTAAACACGCATCGGCGATAACCTCCCAGTATTCAAAATGTTTTCGGGGCGCGAGGATTCAAGATGCCAACTGAGATCTTGGAAAACGTCTTCAGGATTCCACTCGTAGTTCAACAAACGAACGGGTCATCACATTTTTCCATCCGTGAATCAGTACGTGAAAATATATATTATAGACAACACCTTAAACATTTTCAATTCTTATAGTCAGTACCTTTTTTGGATACTAAGGTGATAAATAATAAATATCCAAAGCATTTAATTAATAAAATTTGATTTTGTAATAACGATACTACTCAACAACGCCATATATATATATATATATATATATATATATATATATATATATATATATATATATATATATATATATATATATATATATATATATATATATATATATATATATATATATACGTGAAGCGGGCGGCCTGATATCCACTATTTACGGGACGTATATTATAAAACTTTCGATGTAAATATGATGAGGGGGGCTTAAATATATCGTTTCGCATAAGAGGGTTAAATATTTTTCTTTTCAAAATTATTGCACATCAGACACTCATTCTGACTTCTGCCATATACGACTCCGCGATGATGCCAAGTTTCTCATATATACAAGAAGTGACAAGATATGTTTTACTGTTAGATTGTATATTAAGGAAGTCACAATGAGTAAAGAGATTCAGCTGTATATAGAATTCGCTCGATACTGCAAACGTGGTTCACCCAAAACGAAATCCGTTGCACGTTTGCACGTCAGGAATGGCTCCGGATGCGTTTAAATTTAATTTGCTGGCGGTCGCTTTGTGACGTGCCGCGGATTTAGTTTTGGAGGAGCTACATATTTTTTAAAAAGGTGTCAACCTTTGCTAAGATTTTATGGGAATACGACAAAACGTTAATAATTCTGACTGATTTTGCACAAACCTTTTTTAATATTTTTTGAGTATTATTTTGGTTTATTTAAATTTATATTATCTAAAACTAAATAAAAAGGATCAGTATATTTAAAACACTTTTTTTATAGGTCGAGATATTAGTTACGCACACTAATAAACGCTTGCCTTGAAAGATCATTTTTATTTTATTGTTTACCTTGGTGTAACTATTTGGAATGTGTTCCTTTTTCAAAAACCCCGTTTTAATATTTTGGCAAATCTTCGTCATTGCTGACGAAGATTTGCCAAAATATTAAAACGGAAATAAATGGCATAATTTAAATTTAAAAATTTGAAAATTAAGGATTACAAAACGCATATTCCAAATAATTTATATTTTTTAACAAGTCTTCTTGGCTCCAGCGATACATGTAATGTCAGGAAAGAAACGGAAATACTTAATATTTGTCAAGATGATGAGTTTAAATGAAAAAAGAATATACCCCTAAACTTATTGGTTTGGGACTCTTAACCTATTAGGAGACCAAGTCAAAAAAACTGGTTGAAACCAGCCACGCTTGTTGTCACACAGTATCTTACACACAAATTTCAATAAATGAAACTAAACCTGGAAACTTTAAACTTTTGCCATATAATGTAAAATTCAATGAAAAATTTCACATGTACTGATAACCGAAGCAATATTACAAGAGTATAGATCAGTTCTAAACACCTGTCAATATAAAAAATGGTATGGAGACATTCAATTTTCTGTGAAATAAGATTTTTTAATTTAGACATTTAGATAAGCGAGACAAAAATGATCCCTGACCAATACGAAGGATTTTTTTTAGATTAGCTTTTTACTTCTACCTACTTAATTTAGTTGTTATTATGGATATAATTTTAATTTTTATTCTAGCTTCTATGTACCTACACTTATGTACTATTGGTTTAATATGCAATGTTGCAATGTCAAAAATAACAAAAGAGTATCATCCCTATCAAAAAATTCGACTATGAGGGCAAATACGTATCACATTCGCTACGAAAGATGGTATACAAACAAAAACGATCTTAAGCGGCCGCCGCAACCGCAAGTATTTTATTACCTGACCGTTTTTGCAAATTTGACCCTTTCTCTCTGCTTCGCTGGCGGCCGTGATGTTCACGACAGGGCTTCATATTTTGCTAATTCAAAATAAACGATCCATCCGATTATAGTTTTTGAAAAAGTACCTGATTCGTTGATCTTCAATGCATATGATTTATAAAAAGCATTTTTTTTGATAAACCAAATAGTTTTCAAGTTACAGCGAGGTAAACGATAACATAAAAATGAGTTTTCAGGACAAGCGTGTATTCGTTAAAGATATAAAAGCATTATGCGGTGTGTTTTTAAAATGTAAAAAAAAAGATTTCTAATAAAAATATTGAAAAGCGGTTTTGTCAGTTTAATGGCTGTATGTTGTAGATAACAACAACATAATAATATTTTTTTGTCATTTTTATTATAAAATTCACTCGCACCACCCCCTGCACCATACGATTTTTGTACGACAAGTTGGTTTTGTATTCTTAGGGACAGTGTAAAATTGCTACACATTTATGTTTTTAAAATAGGAAAAAAATCACTCAGACCAGGCTGTAGAACTCCAGAGTTTTTGATTAAAGTTACATCAAAAATACAAATGTAATCAAGCCATTTTAATGAAGTTTTTGTAGTTCTTGTAATTTTTGTAAGGTACTTAATAATATACAGAGGGTTCAAATGAATTTTTTAGGGGTGGAACTATTATAAAATAATTTTTTTAAAATGTGTTAGGCCTTTAACATTTCTTAAACAGCAAATGCCCCTTAGCCTACGAATTCATTATAAGAGGCAAAAATATATATAAAAACAATTTCAGTTTGAAATGTTTGTTTGCGTTTTGTTTACGTTGACGCAATCAAATGAATATTAATATTTTTGATCGCATTATTTAAAAGGAAGTTTGAATTAAGATTCTAAAATTTGTAAAATGTCTTTATAAAATTTTTATCTTGACATCAATTTATAGAAGTTTATGCCTCTTTCAAAAAAAGTAATTTTTTTAAGATTAACTTTTTATTTCTACATAAATTCAGGTTTTATTATAGATATAATTTTAGTTTTTATTCTAGCTTCTATGTACACTTATGTATTATTAGTTTAATATGAAGTGTTGCCAATAAAATATAATACAAATAATTACTAATATCAAATATAATAAAACGGCACCATTCCTATGCAACAAGTAATTAATCAAAAAATTCAACTATGAGATAAATACGTGTATCGAATTCCCTACGAAAGACAAAAACAAAACAAAAACGATCCTAAACGCCCGCCGGAACCGCTAAGTCGGTTAGTTTGTCTGACCGTGCGTTTTGTAATTCTTAATTTTCAAATTTTTAAATTTAAATTATGCCATTTATTTCCGTTTTAATATCTTGGCAAATCTTCGTCATTGCTGACGAAGCAAAGGATAAATAGTTGGACGTTTCCGTCTTAGTGTGATGCACTACTGCTTCAATGACTTGCTCCTTAGAAAACCGTTTCAAAAAATTTCTAAGTTCTTCTAGGTATAAATTTCTTCTTGGAGAATTCACTAATTCAATCCACAAACTTGCCTTTAACTGTTTTAAACAAAAATCCCAATGTGCGAGTTTATTTATTGTTTTACGTGATTCTGTCAAATAGCATGAAGCATTTAATTTCGTATTTCTTCGAGTTTTAATTTTGTTTTTCCATATTAGTCATGACTTGTCAGAGCTTTTGATTTTTTAAACGTTTCTGGCAAAATACGCATTTTAAAACTCGTATAGGTTTTGTAACAGTTTTTATGTCATTGTAAACTTGTTTCCTTATGTCATTAAAATTCAAAAAAATATGTAGAGCATTAGGATCCTTGCCTTAACAGAATGCGGATGCGGATTTTTGCATATTCAATTAATTTTTGTTTGGATATTTATTTTGACGTTACGAGCTTTCCGCCTTATTGACAAGTTACACATAATTGGAAGTTAAAAACTTTTCCTTTAGTGTTAGCAGCTTTTTTCGTTAAAGGCTTTAATTTCATTGTAGAATCAAGTTCGCAATTAGAACTTGTAATGATTTTAATATCCATTTGGATGAAAATTATAACTAATGCGTTATTATTTATCATTCTCACACAAAAATAAATATATTTTAGTCATATTATAAACCACTTCACTCCCTCAAAGAAAACTATTTTGACACTTAAAACGCAGACATAAAAAATAAATAAAATCATCCTCGCTGCGAAAGCGGGTGTACAAGCGCACGTCGGAACCGCAAAGTCGTTTATTGCCTGACCGTCCTCGCAAATCTGACCCTTTCTCGCTGCTTCGCTGGCGGCCGTGATATTCACGACATGGTTTCACATTTTGCTAATGAAAAAAAAACTGTCCATCAGATTGGGGTTTTCAAAAAAATAACGGATTCGTTGACCTTCAATGCATATCTATTATAGGAAACACTTTTTTGATAAGCCAAATAGTTTTCAAGTTACAGCGAGGTAAACGATAACATAAAAATCAGTTTTCAGAGCAAGCTTTTATTCAGTAGAGACTCCCATATAAAAGCATTATGCGGTTTATTTAAAATGAAAAAATAAAGTATTTCTAATAAAAATATTGAAAAGCGGTTTTGTCAATTTAAGAGCAGTATGGTGTATACAGCAAAATAATAATAATTTCTTGACAATTTTTAGAAAATTCACCCCCACCACCCCCTGCACCGCACGATTTTTATATGACCAATTGATGATGCATTCTTAGTGTACAAGAAATGATAAAAAGTGATTATTACGATTTAGCAAGAAAGTGCAAACGAAAATCCAGTTTAATAGAATTTTGCGAACTTATTAAATCTGCTAAAAAAAAAGGCATTTCTACTACTACAAAAATATAAACGAAGTCGGGACATTTTTACATCTTGACTTTTCACCACCCAACTTGCATGTCAAGGGTTCCATTCTTGAGAAACATTTAGGCGACATCTTCACTACCGAGATATAGAGCGTTTTTAAATTTTCGGCTCTTTAGAAAATTGCCCATAACATTTTTATTTATGAAAATCTTGGATCCAGATAAAAACATTATTGTGGCATTTTAAGGCAAATGCACTAGCGTACTCAGATTTTTTTTACAGTTCTTCGTTTTGTCATTAATGAATTCAACTTCCTTATTTTATATGGCAATCATAGTCCTGAAATATAGGGCATTCTTTTTATGTATTAGTGTATTGCGTCGCTGTCAGTTAAGGGCATAAATTTTATGCTTTATTGAATTTTATATCACATAATTTTAATGGAAAAACTGAACGCAGAGGCAGTTAATGAACTTTATTTCGATAAATATCCGGGGCAGCAACAACCAGACAAGGAGGCAAGGCAAAATCAAAACGACTTAAATGAGGAAGAGAAAATCCGGAAATTGAATATGATTGCACAAGTGTTGCAAAATCCATGCATTAATTCTTGAAAAGAGTATTAAATGAAGTGTTTGGATAATGTTGGATTGGAAGTAGTGGCCTGCGAAATTGTGTGATGCTAACTCCTCTAGTTTTTTTATGGGGGATATTTACAGATCTTATATTAAAGAATTTTCTAAACCAAATCACAATTAGAGGAAGTCACTCGCGAAGTGTTTACTCCCATCAATCTTATAGAGTTAGTGAATAGTTGCCATTCAGTAAGAAAACTGACGTTCGGTGTATAAGAAATATTCAGGATATTTTGTATTCGAATACTTATTGCTTTCTGTTTATTAAAATAACTATAATTTATGAATAAAAAATAAAATTCCAATAAAAGTATTAAATGATTCTTAGGTTTCGTGTTTTTCACTTAAATTATTTTAAATTGTCCTTATCTTATCTTTATGTTAAGTTCCAGATATTATTAAGTAAAGAAAACAAACCAGACTCTTTTAAAAAACTCCACTAAACATTTTGCCCACTCTGTCCAAAATCCTGAAAAAATTCATAAAGCAACAAATTCAGTCACA
This sequence comes from Cylas formicarius, assembly GCF_029955315.1. NCBI lineage: Eukaryota > Metazoa > Arthropoda > Insecta > Coleoptera > Brentidae > Cylas > Cylas formicarius. The sequence continues at coordinate 16,920,691 of NW_026844352.1, read as the reverse complement.
TGTAAGAAAAAATTCTTGTGAGCTTTCAGTCGTCCTGACAAGTAAAATGCTGTGACGCAGTGTTTAAATCAAACTAACCTAAGATAAGGTATCCCAACATCTTGCACGATATTTACAGTCTGCGACCTTATTTTTCATAATTATAAAAAACAATATTCCAAAGTATTTGCAGCAAAGACTGCATTTTAGCATAGATGTATATACGTCAAACCGTCGTTTTCGGGCTATAGTATAACACTATTTTGAACTATTCAAAAATAGTTCATAAATTTCCGGCTAAAATGCTACAATCAAAAAATGGATTTATTTTTAAAAAAATTATTTAATTAAAAGAGCAGTAATATATTTAAACTCTAGTATAAATTAATAACTGAAAATGAACCAATACATATAAACAATGTCTGAAAATAACCTTTACCAGCATTTACCTATTTAATTGATCTCGCGAAATCTACGATATTTCAGGCTTCTTACTTTTTATTTTATGTTTTCCTTTTAATTCATTTATTTTATTGAAGTTAATGTGCCTAAGCAGCTTTTGTGTCTAAATAAACTTGTCAAGGCGAACAAGCGGAAGAAAATTTTCCAAAATTATATTTGTTTATTTTCTATAATAAAAGTCCTTTATTATTATTAAAGACAGAAAAATAATTAAACTGCCAATATTCAAAATGTGTTTATCATATCTTCATCATATATTTTTGAACATTTTCTTGTTTTTATCCGAAACCAGAGAAGGCATTAATTTAGTACTCCATTCATTTTTAGGGGAAGTCACAAAATTTCGTTCGTTACCCGCAAATACGGTCAAAATGAATCCTTTTCAGTATATTGTGCGCCTAAAATAACGGCCTTGAACTACGCAAAAAATGCTACGTTGCCATATTACTACCTCGTAGGAAGCCATAAAGTACTAGAACTAAATATACTGTCAAGTCCTAACGTATGGTTTACCGCGGATATTCAAAGGGAAGTAAATACATGCGACAGACATACCAAGATTACATTGCGAATTGCGATGCGAGCGCCAACGACCTACGCCTGAACTAAAATTGATAATGTACGGATAAATGATCGTCCTTGGGACTTCATTAGAAAATTTTGCAGGAACGTTGCTAAGGCCCTCAAGATCGTACTGGCAAAGTTTTACGTAGGAAACGTTGTGACTTCCGAAATCGGAAGTCACCACGATGTGACTTCATCTACAACGTCACAACGTTTCCTCTGTAAAACTTTGCCAGTATGATCTTGAGGGCCTTAGCAACATTCCTGCAAAATTTTCTAATGAAGTCCCAAGGTCGATCATTTATCCGTACATTATCAATTTTAGTTCAGGCGTAGATCGTTGGCGCTCGCATCGCAATTCGCAATGTAATCTTGGTATGTCTGTCGCATGTATTGACTTCCCTTTGAATCTCCGCGGTAAACCATACGTTAGGACTTCACAGTATGTTTAGTTGTAGAACTTTATGGCTTCCTGCGAGGTAGTAAAATGGCAACGTAGCATTTTTTGCGTATTTCAAGGCCGTTATTTTAGGCGCATAATATACTGAAAAGGATTCATTGCGACCGTATTTGCGGCGTATTTGCGGGTAACGACCGAAATTTTGTGATTTCCCTTAAAAATGAATGGAGTACTAAATTAATGCCTTCTCTGGTTTTGGATAAAAACAAGAAAATGTTCAAAAAGATATGATGAAGATATGATAAACACAATTTGAATATTGGCAGTTTAATTATTTTTCCGTCTTTAATAATAATAAAGGACTTTTATTATAGAAAATAAACAAATATAATTTTGAAAAAATTTCTTCCGCTTGTTCGCCTTGACAAGTTTATTTATACACAAAAGCTGCTTAGGCACATTAACTTCAATAAAATAAATGAATTGAAAGGAAAACATAAAATAAAAAGTAAGAAGCCTGAAATATCGTAGATTTCGCGAGTTCAATTAAATAATTAAATGCTGATAAAGGTTATTTTCAGACATTGTTTATTTGTATTGGTTCATTTTCAGTTCTTAATTTATACTAGAGTTTAAATATATTACTGCTCTTATTATTTAATTAAATAATTTTTTTAAAAATAAATTCATTTTTTGATTGTAGTATTTTAGCCGGAAGTTTATGAACTATTTTTGAATAGTTCAAAATAGTGTTATAATATAGCCCGAAAACGACGGTTTGACGTATATACATCTATGCTAAAATGCAGTCTTTGCTGGAAATACTTTACAATATGGTTTTTTATAATTATGAAAAATAAGGTCGCAGACTGTAAATATCGTGTAAGATGTTGGGATACCTTATGTTAGTCTTAGTCAATAGTTCTGCAGTTCTGGATTTTCGTTTGCACTTTCTTGCTAAAAAGTAATAATCACTTTTTATCATTTCTCATACACTAAGAATGCATCATCAATTGGTCGTATAAAAATCATGCGGTGCAGGGGGTGGTGGGGGTGAATTTTCTAAAAATTATCAAGAAATTATTATTTTTTTGTTATCTATACCATACTGCTCTTAAATTGACAAAACCGCTTTTCAATATTTTTATTAGAAATACTTTATTTTTTCATTTTATAATAATGCTTTTATATGGGAGTATCTTATGAATAAAAGCTTGCTTTGAAATCTCATTTTTATGTTATCGTTTACCTCGCTGTAACTTGAAAACTATTTGGTTTATCAAAAAAGTGTTTCCTATAAACGATATGCATTGAAGGTCAACGAATCCGTTATTTTTTTAAAAACCCCAATCTGATGGATAGTTTTTGTTTTTAATTAGCAAAATGTGAAACCATGTCGTGAATATCATGGAAGCCAGCGAAGCAGCGAGGAAGGGTCAGATTTGTGAGGACGGTCAGGCAATAGACTTTGCGGTTCCGACGTGCGCTTGTACAACCACTTTCGCAGCGAGGATGTAGTTTTTAATGTGACTAAAATATATTTATTTTTGTGTGAGAATAATAAATAATAACGCATTAGTTATAATTTTCATCCAAATGGATATTAAAATCAGTACATGTTCTAATTGCGAACTTGATTCAACAATCAAATTAAAGCATTTAACGAAAAAAGCTGCTAACACTAAAGGAAAAGTTTTTCTTATGTGTACCTTGTCAATAAGGCGGAAAGCTCATAACGTCAAAACAAATATCCAAACAAAAATTAATTGAATGTGCAAAAATCCGCATGAACATCTGTTAAGGCAAGGATCCTGATGCTCTACATATTTTTTTGAATTTTAATGACATAAGGGAACAAGTTTACAATGACATAAAAACTGTTACAAACCTATACGAGTTTTAAATTGCGTATTTTGCCAGAAACGTTTAAAAAATCAAAAGCTCTGACAAGTCATGACTAATATGGAAAAACAAAATTAAAACTCGAAGAAATACGAAATTAAATGCTTCATGCTATTTGACAGAATCACGTAAAACAATAAATAAGCTCACACATTGGGATTTTTGGTTAAAAAAGTTAAAGGTAACTTTGTGGATCGAATTAGTGAATTCTCCAAGAAGAAATCTATACCTAGAAGAACCTAGAAATTTTTTGAAACGGTTTTCTAAGGAGCAAATCATTGAAGCAGTAGTGCATCACACTAAGACGGAAACGTCCAACTATTTATCCTTTGCTTCGTCAGCAATGACGAAAATTTGCCAAAATATTAAAACGGAAATAAATGGCATAATTTAAAATTGAAAATTAAGGATTACAAAACGCATATTCCAAATAATTTATATTTTTTAACAAGTCTTCTTGGCTCCAGCGAAACATGTAATGCCAGGAAAGAAACGGAAATACTTAATATTTGTCAAGATGATGATTTTAAATGAAAAAAGAATATACCCCTAAACTTATTGGTTTGGGACTCTTAACCTATTAGGCGACCAAGTCAAAAAAACTGGTTGAAACCAGCCACGCTTGTTGTCACACAGTATCTTACACACAAATTTCAATAAATGAAACTATACCTGGATACTTTAAACTTTTGCCATATAATGTAAAATTCAATATGAAAAATTTCACATGTACTGATAACCGAAGCAATATTACAAGAGTATACATCAGTTCTAAACACCTGTCAATATAAAAAAAGGTATAGAGACATTCAATTTTCTGTGAAATAAGATTTTTTAATTTAGACACAACATTTTAGGGGTAACGGGACATTGTGTTCCTGTAAAAGAAAATTTATGAAATGTATTGGTTCCTGTAAATGTGTGAAATTCATATGTAGCAATAAGTGAGACAAAAATGATCCCTGACTAACACTAAATATCTATATTTTATTGGCAACACTTCGTATTAAACTAATAATACATAACTGTACATAGAAGCTAGAATAAAAACTAAAATTATATCTATGATAACACCTAAAATTAAGTAAAAGTAAAAAGTTTTTTACTCTTCATTCAGTCTGAATTTGTTTCAATGTCCGATAAAATAGAGATATTTAGTGTTAGTCAGGGATCATTTTTGTCTCGCTTTTTGCTACATATTGATTTCACACATTTACAGGAACCAATACATTTCATAAATTTTCTTTTACAGGAACATAATGGTTCGTTACGCCTGAAATGTTTTGCCTAAATTAAAAAATCTTATTTAACAGAAAATTGAATGTGTCTGCCTTTTTTTACATCGACAGGTGTTTAGAACCGAGGTATCCTCTTGTAATATTGTATAATAAATTTTCCAACTCGTTGTCAATTCTCTAGAGACAGTTACGTAATCGCTTTCTAAATAAATTCGAATTTCTTCTTGAGCGACGCGTATCCGTGTAAGATATTGAGTGACCACAAACGTGCATGGTCTCAAAAAGTTTTTTATATATATAAATTTTTTTTTTATTTGAACTCGCAAAGATGATCGCTTGACAAATATTAAGTATTTCCGTTTCTTTGCTGGCATTACATGTTTCGCTGGAGACAAGAAGACTAGTTAAAAAATATAAATTATTTGCTTTTTGTAATCCTTAATTTTTAAATTCTGCATTCTGTATGCCAACTATTTCCATTTTGATGCACTACTGGTTCAATGGCTTGCTCCTTTATGTTAAGTTCCAGGGTTTATTAAATAAAGCAAACAACTCAGACTCTTTTAATCAACTCCACTAAACATTTTGCAAACTCTGACCACAATCTTGAAACCCTTCATAAAGCATCAAATTCAGTCACATGTAGAAAAAAGTCTTGTGGGCTTTCAGTCGTCCTGTGACAAGTAAATTGCTGTGAGTGTTTAAAGCAAACTAACTTTAACAGAGTTCAGCGATTACAGAACTATTGCCCAAGACTAACATAAGGTATCCGAACATCTTACACGATATTTGCACTCTACGACATTATTTTTCATAGTTATAAAAAACCATATTCCAAAGTATTTGCAGCAAAGACTGCATTTTAGCATAGATATATATACGTCAAACCGTCGTTTTCGGGCTATATCATATCACTATTTTGAACTATTCAAAAGATCCTCCTCATATATAATTGTAAACATAGTTCATCAATTTCCGGCTAAAATACTACAATAAAAAAATTAATTTACCTTTAAACAAAATTATTTCATTCTTTAATAAAAATAATAAAATAACCTTTATCAGCGTTTACCTATTTAATTGATCTCGCGAATTCCACGATATTTCAGGCTTCTTACTCTTTATTTTATGTTTTCCTTTTAATTCATTTATTTCCTTGACGTTAATGTGCCTAAGCACCTTTTGTGTATAAATAAACTTCTCAAGGCGAACAAGCGGAAGAAAATTTGGATATTTATATTTGGTTATTTTCTATAATAAAAGTCCTTTATTATTATTAAAGACAGAAAAATAATTAAGTGACAAGGTGTGCCTTATAGTGAGATTATATATTCGGGAAGTCACGATGACCAAAGAGCTTCTGGTATATATAAATTTCGCTGAATATATGAAACATGTTCATAAAAAATTAAATCCGTTGCAAGTCATGAATGGCTTCGGGTGCGTTTAAACGTAATTTTCTTGTAGCCGCATCGTCACTTGCAAAGGGCTCACTTTTTGATGATCTGCATATTTTTTAAAAAGATGTAAACTTTTGCTTCATGAAAAAAATACATAACAGTAATAATTATTACTGCACTGAAGTGCACTGAATGTGTTGTAGCCAAAAAGTAACAAATCTTTTATAACATATGGTATTGTTTCGGATATATTTAATTTTTTCATAACTAAAAAGAACTTACTTATATTAAATAGCAGCCGCTAGTAAGCTAAATACAAAGTTTGAGTATCATCAAATTACTTTTTTTGGAAAAACTTCTGTAAATTGATGTCAAGATAAAAATTTTAGAAAGAAATTTTACAAATTTTAGAATCTTAATTCAAACTTTCTTTTAAATAATGCGTTCAAAAATATTGATATTCATTGGATTGCGTCAACGTAAACAGAACGCAAACAAACATTTACACTGAAATTGTTTTTATATGTATTTTTGAGTCTTATAATGAATTCGTAGGCTAAGGGGTATTTGCTGTTTAAGAAATTTTAAAGGCCTAACAATCCGGACACATTTTTAAAAAATTATTTTATAATAGTTCCACCCCTAAAAAATTCATTTGAACCCTCTGTATATTATTAAAAACCTTACAAAAATTACGAGAACTACAAAAACTTCATTAAAATGGCTAGATTACATTTGTGTTTTTGATGTAACTTTAATGAAAAACTCTGGAGTTCTACAGGCTGGTCTGAGTGATTATTTTCCTATTTTAAAAACATAAATGTGTAGCAATTTTACTCTGTCTCTAAGAATGCAAAACCAACTGGTCGTACAAAAATCGTATGGTGCAGGGGGTGGTGTGAGTGAATTTTATAATAAAAATGACAAAAAAATATTATTATGTTGTTATCTACAACATACAGCCATTAAACTGACAAAACCGCTTTTCAATATTTTTATTAGAAATCTTTTTTTTTTCATTTTAAAAACACACCGCATAATTCTTTTATATCTTTAACGAATACACGCTTGCCCTGAAAACTCATTTTTATGTTATCGTTTACCTCGCTGTAACTTGAAAACTATTTGGTTTATCAAAAAAATGCTTTTTATAAATCATATGCATTGAAGATCAACGAATCAGCTACTTTTTCAAAAACTATAATCGGATGGATCGTTTATTTTTAATTAGCAAAATATGAAGCCCTGTCGTGAACATCACGGCCGCCCGCGAAGCAGAGAGAATGGGTCAAATTTGCAAAGACGGTCAGGTAATAAAAGACTTGCGGTTGCGGCGGCCGCTTAAAATCGTTTTTGTTTGTATACCCTCTTTCGTAGCGAATGTGATACGTATTTGCCCTCATAGTCGAATTTTTTGATAGGGATGATACTGTTTTGTTATTTTTGACATTGCAACATTGCATATTAAACCAATAGTACATAAGTGTACATAGAAGTTAGAATCAAAATTAAAATTATATCCATAATAACAACTAAAATTAAGTAGAAGTAAAAAGTTAATCTAAAAAAAAACCCTTCGTGTTGGTCAGGGATCATTTTTGTCTCGCTTATTGCTACATATTGATTTTACATATTTACAGGAACCAATACATTTCATAAATTTTCTTTTACAGGAACACAATGGCCCGTTACCCCTAAAATGTTGTGTCTAAATTAAAAAATCTTATTTCACAGAAAATTGAATGTCTCTATACCTTTTTTTATATTGACAGGTATTTAGAACAGATGCATACCCTTGTAATATTGCTTCGGTTATCAGTACATGTGAAATTTTTCATTGAATTTTACATTATATGGCAAAAGTTTAAAGTTTCCAGGTATAGTTTCATTTATTGAAATTTGTGTGTAAGATACTGTGTGACAACAAGCGTGGCTGGTTTCAACCATTTTTTATGACTTGGTCTCCTAATAGGTTAAGAGTCCCAAACCAATAAGTTTAGGGGTATATTCTTTTTTCATTTAAACTCATCATCTTGACAAATATTAAGTATTTCCGTTTCTTTCCTGGCATTACATGTTTCGCTGGAGCCAAGAAGATTTGTTAAAAAATATAAATTATTTGGAATATGCGTTTTGTAATCCTTAATTTTCAAATTTTTAAATTTAAATTATGCCTTTTATTTCCGTTTTAATATTTTGGCAAATCTTCGTCAGTGTTGACGAAGCAAAGGGTAAATAGTTGGATGTTTCCGTCTTAGTGTGATGCACTACTACTTCAAAGACTTGCTCCTTAGAAAACCGTTTCAAAAAATGTCTAGGTTCTTCTAGGTATAGATTTCGTCTTGGAGAATTCACTAATTCGATCCACAAAGTTGCCTTTAACTTTTTTAACCAAAAATCCCAATGTGCGAGTTTATTTATTGTTTTACGTGATTCTGTCAAATAGCATGAAGCATTTAATTTCGTATTTCTTCGAGTTTTAATTTTGTTTTTCCATATTAGTCATGACTTGTCAGAGCTTTTGATTTTTTAAACGTTTCTGGCAAAATACGCAATTTAAAACTCGTATAGGTTTTGTAACAGTTTTTATTTCATTGTAAACTTGTTCCCTTATGTCATTAAAATTCAAAAAAATATGTAGAGCATTAGGATCCTTGCCTTAACAGATGTTCATGCGGATTTTTGCACATTCAATTAATTTTTGTTTGGATACTTGTTTTAACGTTATGATCTTTCCGCCTTATTGACAAGGTACACATAATTGGAAGTTAAAAACTTTTCCTTTAGTGTTAGCAGCTTTTTTCGTTAAATGCTTTAATTTGATTATTGAATCAAGTTCGCAACTAGAACATGTACTGATTTTAATATCCATTTGGATATCATTCTCACACAAAAATAAATATATTTTAGTCACATTAAAAACTACTTCACTCCCTCAAAGAAAACTATTCTGACACTTAAAACGTAGACATAAAAAATAAATAAAATCATCCTCGCTGCGAAAGTTGTTGTACAAGCGCACGTCGGAACCACAAAGTCTATTGCCTGACCGTCCTCGCAAATCTGACCCTTCCTCGCTGCTTCGCTGGCTTCCGTGATATTCACGACATGGTTTCACATTTTGCAAATTAAAAACAAAAACTATCCATCAGATTGGGGTTTTAAAAAAAAACGAATTTGTTGACCTTCAATGCATATCGTTTATAGGAAACACTTTTTTGATAAACCAAATATTTTTCAAGTTACAGCGAGGTAAACGATAACATAAAAATGAGATTTCAGAGCAAGCTTTTATTCATAAAAGCATTATGCGGTGTTTTTAAAATGAAAAAATAAAGTATTTCTAATAAAAATATTGAAAAGCGGTTTTGTCAATTTAAGAGCAATATGGCGTAGATAATAAAAAAATAATAATTTCTTGACAATTTTTAGAAAATTCACCCCCACCACCCTCTGCACCGCACGATTTTTATACGACCAATTGATGATGCATTCTTAGTGTACAAGAAATGATAAAAAGTGATTATTACATTTTAGCAAGAAAGTGCAAACGAAAATCCAGAACTGCAGAACTATTGACTAAGACTAACATAAGGTATCCCAGCATCTTACACGATATTTAGAGTCTGCGACCTTATTTTTCATAATTATAAAAAACCATATTCCAAAGTATTTCCAGCAAAGACTGCATTTTAACACTATTTTGAACTATTCAAAAATAATTCATAAATTTCCGGCTAAAATACTACAATCAAAAAATGAATTTATTTAAAAAAAAAATATTTAATTAAATAAAAAGAGCAGCCATAAAGTACTACAACTAAACATACTGTGAAGTCCTAACGTATGGTTTACCGCGGAGATTCAAAGGGAAGTCAATACATGCGACAGACATACCAAGATTACACTGCGAATTGCGATGCGAGCGCCAACGATCTACGCCTGAACTAAAATTGATAATGTACGGATAAATGGTCGACCTTGGGACTTCATTAGAAAATTTTGCAGGAACGTTCCTAAAGCCCTCAAGGTCATACTGGCAAAGTTTTACATAGGAAACGTTGTGACTTCCGAAATCGGAAGTCTCCACGTTGTAGATGAAGTCACATCGTTAACTGAGTATGTATTTTGGAAGTTGTAGAGTACGTTTATCAATATATATATATATATATATATATATATATATATATATATATATATATATATATATATATATATATATATATATATATATATATATATATATATATATATATATATATATATATATATATATATATATATATATATATATATATATATATATATATATATATATATATATATATATATATATATATATATATATATATATATATATATATATAACACTTCGAACACGTTTTCGGAGCGCGAGCATTGAAAATGCCAAGTGAGATTTTGGCGAAACGTCTGCAGGATTCCAGTCGGATGCAGGATTTGCAGGATTCCAGTCGGCGTTCAACGAGCGAACGGATGATATCCCGGAATATAGTGTCATCACATTTTTCCATCCGTGAATCAATACGTGAGAATATATATATATATATATATATATATTCCCAGTGTTCGAAGTGTTTTCGGAGCGCGAGCATTGAAGATGCCAAGTGAGATTTTGGCGAAACGTCTGCAGGATTCCAGTCGGATGCAAGATTTGCAGGATTCCAGTCGGATGCAGGATTCCAGTCGGAGTTCAACGAGCGAACGGATGATATCCCGGAATATAGTGTCATCATATATATATATATATATATATATATATATATATATATATATATATATATATATATATATATATATATATATATATATATATATATATATATATATATATACACATCTCAATATAATTAGAGCGTCTTGGACAGGTAACACGTTTTGAGCGTCACCTTCGTATGTCCTTCCCAAAGCCCGCCATATAGCGCCAGTACACTTGATAGACATTAGGGCGTCACTGGTATACGTTTTCCCATATACTTATTCGCTTTTAAAGCGTCACCAGCGTTGCCGCATTTGTTCTAGCAAAAAGTGCCTAAATTTTTAGATATTCTCGACGTTCAACTTGTAACGTATTTATATGAGCTCCAGTTAAAAAATTCCGCATAACATTGTGGATCAGTTTTTCGAGTCCGTAGGATATTTTCATTTTTTTGTTTGGAAGCATTTCAATTGTTTTTTACGAATTTTTCTAATCTATCTCTCAAAAGGAAAGAGTTGAATTTTAAGGTGAAAAACGGTATAACATTTTTAGAATGCTTGAATGTTTTAGAACCACAAAGTGTTGAAAATGAAATTTAGCAAAAATAAATAATTTTTTAAAGAAAATTCCACAAACTACAACATCCTGTTGGCTTCTTCCGAGTTTAACTGAAACTAGCTCGCTGTTTGATGGGTGGAGTAATTGAAGGAAGGGTATGAACAAACGTAATTTGGTCTTTGACGGATAGAAGAGATTTTTGTACATGTGGTAAATCTGGTTTTGACTTTATATTAGCAATACTATACTAGCCGTTATTGTCGTTCCTTACATCCAAAACATCCCTGGCCATTAAAAGTTCTTAACAAATATAATGTGAAAACCGGTAAATCGGGTTTAATATTTTTTAATTTTAATTAAAATTTTCATTCTGGAATTCGGACATCCATTATTTGGAGTCTATTTAGATTTATAAACATTACTTTTTATAGTTGAATAGCTCACTTCAAACAACACAACAATCGAAAAGTATAATTTTTAAGAAACACTAAAAACTAGACAAAAAAAATTGAATGTTTTGTTGTTTTGTTTGCGAATAAGTATTTAGTATATTTAGTAGTTTTTGGTTTTTGAAATGAACGATTCAGTAATTCGACACGTTTCAGTTATCTAAGGTGGCCCGTAATGAATGCACCAAAAGGCAATCCTAAATTAAACTCGCCAAAATAATGATTTTGAGCCAAACGTGATCTAGGAAAATGTCGCTCACTGAATGTTAAAGTTTGAAGTTTAGTTATCGACAGCAATTTTTAAAATATCGACAAGAAAACTTGGATTCGGAGGTTTTTCGAGAAGGTGAATAAGATTATATTCCAGTTTCTCAGATGATATGCAGAGAACTTTAGTTACAGTTAAGTGGGTAGTTATAATGACGCTATTTTATCACTCATCTCCACAAAAAATCGGCAACAATGCTGTGTCACTAACTTTTATTATTAATTTGATTTGGGTATATACCAGGTGATACAATTTACTAACAAATATTTTTATTATCCCTATGGCATATTAATCAGTGAAGTTAGTTTTTATTCCGTTTTAAAAAATATCTTTTACTTTAACTTATACAAGTCAACGTTAGTATCAATGAGAATGTGTTCATTTCTTCATTGACGATTGAAAAAGGGAGAAAAAACTAACTAACACTAAGTGAATTGCGTTTCCGAACAGGTCCAGCTTGCCGGGAATCCGAAAGAATGCTCGGTCGTACCAGTCGCGTACTTGCGGATCGTCCTAACGAGTATAGGATGGAAACAAAATTCCATATATATTTAAAACATCTGAATTTTAGGCAAACGTTTTGAGACAACATATTATAATAATTAATCGACACACGCAAGTAAAATACCGCTTTCGATTGCTTTTTAGCGCATTAATTACGGACCACCCTAGATGGCAAATTACACTATTTATACACTATTTTGTAATTGTACTAATTGATTTTTTAAATTTATGTATTATTTAATGATAACTACCATATTTTTGTTCCTTATTAGTTTAATGTGAATGCTTATAGAAAAAGAATTATAAAGGAATTATGTGGCATTCCGTGGGAATCAAGTGGAATTCAGAGGATTTCCGAAAATTTATCACTCGAAGAAGAATTTCGGAGTACACATAAGGATTTTTAAATATGTTTTTCAATATCTTGAAGTTATGTGTAGCAGAATAGAAAAAAATGTTCCACTTTTTCTCTCATTAGCGCTTGGTCTATTCTGGTTATTATATTTATTCTTGTGATTTCACACATAACACACACACACACACACAAATTAACTATTGAAACTAGTAATGATCTACAAAAACATTATTTATTAAAAAAAAACTAAAACTAGAGACAAAACAAAATAAAATGTACACTTCTTTCGTCAGCGATCTATCCATCTATAAAAGCATTTGAAAACAAAAAGGTTGAGGTTTTACTTGAAATTCTTTCTCTTTATATATTCATTTTGGACGAAGGCTTTGATTTTTCACCAGTCTTTATGGTCGAACAGTCCTTGATATTTTTCTTTCAGTGCTAAACATTCAAACTATTTGGCAGGTTGACATTTTTTTTTATATGTTTGGAAAAGAAATGAATGACTTTCCTTTTTTCTCAATTCTCAAGAAGCAAATTTTGTCCTTTCGCTTGGTGTAATTTATCCGATGTTCCCATGCATTTTTTCCTGTGACGCCAAAGCTGTTCTGAGGCAAAAACCTTTATAGTTTGTGCAGGGTAATATTTTTTGGCTAGATTGTTGTTTTCTAACAGGCTTCTGAATCACGCTACTATTTAAAAAATTGCCCTTTCTTCTTCAGAAATTCAACAATTTTCTTCTTTTAGGATCTCTAGCTGGCAAAAAGATAATTTTCTGCACGATATTTTCAATACTATGTGCACCTATATACATGTCGAGCAAAATTTAATAGATAGCTTTCAGAATACATACAATAGTCCATTTTTGTATTTCCTTTCCTTCTTTCCCCTTTTTGCTTAAACTCTCCTAAATTTTGTGATGGATTGGATTCAGTGATTTCATTTAAGCTTTGTCGAGAACCAGTGGAAGTTGCCGCTTCTTCTTCATCGGTATTCGGTATCTACAAAAAAAATAATTATTATGCATATAACTGAATTAATTGGGTACTTTTCAAACGGGAAAAATAGAAATTTTAGTGATTTTAAAATTTGAGCCAAATTTTGGTTCTGTTATGTGCAGTAGAAGTTTTAAATTGAAGGCATCTTAATTTGCTAATTGTTAAATTTGTTAATTTGCTAAATGCTAAAAAAAAAACTTAATTGAATTTGTAGATGGTGAATGCACTTTTGAAGTCTTATCGCAATTAAATGGCCTAAATGTTAAGAAATAGAACAAAAAAATGCTTTTCCTTGTTAGTGAAATCAAGATTCTGGAAAAACTTTGTCTATTATTGATATTTTAAAATTGTTTTAATTTTTATTAATTTAAAGTTCCTAATATTTCGTGTGTAGTTGCACTTTCCATATCTGATTACGATCTGAAACTATCCAAAAAAAGGCGGAAAAGCATGCCTAGGAAAACATATCACAATTTAAACTACGATTTAAACTTTTAATTCGTAAATAATGGAAACTACGAGATATCTCTAACATTTGCACGATCGTAGAAAATAGTTTTTTATATCTAGTAACAATAAAATAGGCAGTATGGCGCCAATAAGAATAAGAATGTTAATGACTACGATTTTTTACAGATTACAAATTTCTTAATTTGCCAACAAAAATGTTTACGTATTTAATAAAAAAAAACTTCCCGAATATTTTATTCAATCCAAAATTGTAAAAATATACAGCGTGTTCTATTAAAAAAAAAGTTCGTCTAGTAGGACCGTAAATAATCATACACACACAAAAACCTAGTTGTGTACTTACCAGAACATTTACGTAGAAATCGCTCTTGTTCGTTTCTATCGGTCCCTTGTGATTAGTATTTAGGAATTTCTAAAAAGTCTAAACAATCATTATCAATCTTATTAGGAGCAAGCATCATAATTTTGCTACTCTTATTCGTTCTGAAACCATCTAGAAACAGATAGGAAAAATGCCAAAAAATCACGAGAATTTGAAAAGTCCCCCTAATGGAAGAAAATTATAGGTACCTACCTATTCGTCTTTATACTTGACGCTTGGCGTACTCAACACAAGCCAGAACTGGCAAAAATAACCGAAAAAATAATATAAGTTAATAATGACGCTTCATACGCGAACAAGAACAATAAGATAAAAACAGATTTGTATATATTTTACCCTTAACATTGATGCCAAGATGTGTGACGCTCTAGACGCGAACAAGTGTCCGTACAATATACTCAATGTGAATATACACATAATCTTCGGTAGCGCCGCTCACGGTCTACGGTAGGAACTAAATTATACTTTTCACGTTTATTCAGTGACAAATATGGCGTCTTCGTATTATTGGTTCAATCGGCTTTTCGTAGCGTAACAGATACGTTGGCAATGTTAAAACATGGCTAAAGCTTAGAGCGTCTATATACTGACGCTCCGTGCACACTGACGCTCTAGTGAATGTAATTTCATAATAGATAGACGCCGTAAGGATAGTGAGATAAATATATATATATATATATATATATATATATATATATATATATATATATATATATATATATATATATATATATATATATATATATATATATATATATATATATATATATATATATATATATATATATATATATATATATATATATATATATATATATATATATATATATATATATATATATATATATATATATATATATATATATATATATATATATATATATATATATATATATATATATATATATATATATATATATATATATATATATATATACATAAATATATATCGTTGTTTAACCCTACCCTAGATTTCATATATGCATCTCTGTAAAGCCCAAGTCAAGATACAGGGTAAAAGAAATGAAACATTCGCTGAAGAGCCCTATTTCTATTTATAGACATAATTGTCTGAAAATTACGTGTGGTAGCGCATTTTCTGTGATGATTTCGCTGTGTTTGTAACTGGTCGTTTTTATCGAGGTAAGTACAATATAATTTATTATAGTGGCTCTAACAATAAAATGTTAAATGTTATAAGACAATTTGGTCTTACACCAATTACAACTAATGGTGCAATTTTTGTGTTTTTGTTTTTTGTGAAAGAAGAAAGGTTTCAATTATGGCTAATTTAAAGTAACACTTGGCACTTTTTCTCGCAGCAGTGATGCGATACTACATTTTTAAATGGCAATAATGTGAAAATTATAAACCATTTCTAATAGTCACGTTTTGAAATTAGGGGATGAATAAAGGCTTCAATAAATTTTTGAATGAAAACGAAAATTTATTAACTTGCGTAGGATGTCCATGAAGTGAAGAAGTTAGTAGAAGTGAATGAAGAAGTTCAAATGTTGACAACTAGCTGTTCTTTATTTTGGTACCGGATTTTTCAAATAAAATATAATAGGGTTATTAAGATATTTAAGTAAGTTAAGATATTTTGTATTTTATGACATATGGCAAGAGAAGTGAATAGTTAAATTCAAGATGTACTTTCTCTATGTCTTAAATCAATTTTGAAGTCTACTAAATAAATGAAAAGCAAAATACTAAATTGCTCACTACTACAAATTTAAAACTGTAATAACCAGGTCATCGGAACATTTAAAATTATTTGCTTCATGAAAAAAATCTATTAAAAATTGTTCAAGCAAAAGAAAATAACTTTTCGGAAAAATGAAGGAAATTTTTAGTTCCATATAGCGTGGTCACTTAGGTGTGCAACATATGGGAAAATTGTTTATTAATTGCATATTCTATAGTTATTTTAAGTGGCTTTAAGTTAAATAGTACGTTGGTCATAAAAATATAAAATTTGCACTGAAAATTTTTATTCCAAATCTCATTAGGGAAAGTAATTTAGAATTAAAAAAAAACAAGAATATAAAACAACATAATTTTATTAGTTTTAGCGTTTTTTACATTGGGGAAACGATTCCGTATTGGAAAAATTTCCATACACCCTTATAAACTGTAAAATTTTTGGAATGGAATTATACATAATATACAGTAGCTTTGTCATTTGATACGTAATATTTGGGCTAGGGTATTTGATATTAAGAAATGTAAGAAGCATGTGATGTTAACAGGTTATTAGAGGTATACAAAATTATATTCTAAAATTTCTAGGTGTGGTACATAGTTTTGAACTAAATTTGCAGGAGCATCTAGATATTGATCGCTGTAGGTCAGATTTTAGTTAATTTGTTATAACAAATTCTGAAACCATCTGGTTTTAATTTTTTACGTATTTTTTTTTTCGAAATATTGCGGTATTCGTGTCGTATCTGATTTTCGTTAGATAAGTAAAATATTTCAAATGAACAACTGGAGAACAAAAGTGATTTTGGGCATGGTCATGACAACCAATAAAAAGTTATTAGATCTTCCAAAATATGAAACTACAAAGGGTACAACATCGTACGAACGCATGCACATACAGGAAAAATAAAGAAGGTTATTGGGAGTTGAAAAATCTCAAAAATGGTTAACAGATAATACACTACGTGACGAAAAACTGGAACTGGAGTAGCATATTACCGTATCACACAGTGGGCAATTGAACGGTACTGGTTATCAATGTCGAAGTATTAATGGGAGGAATAATGCACAGGAAACGAACCATGAGGAAACAGGAAAAGACTGAGAAACAGACAGAGAAAGAATTTAGAGAAAAATACACAGGAAACGAAAATAGCCAGCGAACTGAAAACACGGATATTATATATGAAGTGGAGAAGAGACCTGTATCTAATTCCTTAGTAGCAACAGCATCAAAGTACACCCCAACAGAAAGTTTATTAATTGAATTAAAGACGCCAGAATATGGCGCCAGTGTTGCCTCAGATTTACTAGTTACCTCGAAAAGTTTAGCCCAATTTAATGACAATGCTGGAAAAACTTTTGCAGATATTTGCAGATGATATGGAACGAGTAAAAATTAAAAGGAATTATAAAAAAGCAAAATTAAGAGATCACGAAGAGAAATATTCTGAAATAGTACGAACGAACGAACATATCATGGAATATTTTCATTATCTATTACGTCTGGGGTATTCGAAAATTAAAATTACATTCTCGCTGATGAATCATATTTTTTATAGATATTTGTACCAATGTCATTCGCATTATCCATGTACATAATACATAGTCGTTTTTATATTTGTATAGTTCTTCGGTTGTTATTACCCAACTAACAAGTACAATATTCAGATTTAGTATTAAGTAACCACACCAACGTGTCGATCAAGAAGAAATCAGTGCCGGAAAAAATAAAAGAAATTGGTAAGTAATCAGGTTAAATAAAAACATAATTGTATGACAACTGTTTCGAAAACGCCATGGTTTTACACAGGTATTTGATAAAGACACAGTCTTGTCGAAACAGTATTAACATTATTATTAATTAAATTATTTAAATTAATTAAATTAATTAAAATAATTAAAATAATTAAATTTTTTCTGAAAATCATGTGTAATTATTTAACTTGCAAAATGAATTTTCACCAAGAAATATTTCTCTAATCATTATGCTGCACGCACGTGATACCTAGTGGCCCATTGGCTCTTAGACTAGGTATTTCTTTTATGATGTGCGAACTATCGATATTTTTTTTGTTTTTTCTGTTTCTGTTTCTCAAGATAAAACAAGCAAGAAAAAAAATGCGAAGTGTATAGAAAAGAATGTTGGATGGACCCAAAAACAAAAAGAGCTGATAAGGACTGCTTTCGAAGAACATATTATTAAGTCTAAGAAAGCGCCCAGAAAACATGAAGTGCAAGAATTTATGAAGAAACAATCTAAGCAATTTTAAAATAAAAAGTGGATACAAATTAAGTCATACATATACAATTGCTAAAAATAGGCAGTCACTGGATGAGTGTCAACTTAAAAAAAAACGACAAACTAATTCAAATAGTTTGTTAGGAATTTCCATTTATTACTTAAATAACAACTTTTTACAACAATTTAAAGTTTAGTTTTTTAGGTATAGGATATTTTAGGAAGAATATTTCATTTATTGGAAAAAGTTGTCTGATATTTTTAGAAAGAAATTTGATTTAAAGTGAAAGCGCCATACTAATGATTTTGATATTTTAGAAATAAGGTTTTTTCGAGATGTTTGTTTTGTTTGTTACATTACTCCTCTAATTTCATCTTTTATCACCCGTTAGAGCACTTAAGTAGGACATGGAGTTATTATGGTTAATTCAGAACATGGGACAATCTTAATCAAATTGCTTTTTAAATTTTCTAATTAAATTAAGGAAGTCAGCGATTAGGAGGAATTTATTAAAATTAATCACAAAGTGCGAATACTATGTACTCAATATATTTTAGTTTTGACGGCTTTTTGTAAAATGCCTAGGCACGAAAAGTCTAAATATGCATTATGTCTATGACATTTATATTAACGAAGTAGATAATTAGGCAAATTGTATTAAAATTAATAGGCTAAACAAGGTGCAAATACTGTGCACTGCGTATGTTTTAGGAGGGGCTTTAAAACATTCAAAAAGCGTATAATGTAAACTGTATATTACCGGAAAAAAGGCTAAACAAGATGCGAATATTTTGTATTTTGTATATTTAGAAGGGCTAAAGAAGATGCAAATAATATGTACTAAGTATATTTAGTGCGGGCTTAGCAAGATTCGAAAAATATGTATTACATAAGGCGCCCTCTACAGGTGCATGCTTTGAACAATTTCAACGTTTTCCTATGAATATACGCGTAGCTGATGAGCCCCCGAAATATTTGGGTGGGACGATGGCGACAACCAATGAAATCAAATGGTGAGAATATATATATATATATATATATATATATATATATATATATATATATATATATATATATATATATATATATATATATTGAATTTAAATACCGAATTTTCGCCAATCAAACAGGAATACACTCTAGGAATTACAATATATTATTCCGGGTGTCCACGAAATTATTAGTCTAGCGATTACTCTATTTTCACTTTTTTGAACACTTCAAACAAAAATATTTCGAACACGAGAAAAAAGAACATTTTTCAACAGGATTCTTTTTTAACAAAATTATAATACACAATAAATATAAATAAACTCATCAGCAGTGGCTGAACACAATCATGAAACTGCCATATAAAACATCTATAAATTTGAAATTTATTAATGGTTTTTGACAGAGTTATCACTTGGCTAGAAATTTCATTCACACTCGGTATATTCTTCTAACAGTAAGCATCAAGCAGATTTTTATCTAATTTTGTTGAAAGATATATAATTCTTTTCATGACGGATGTTCTTCACCAAATCTTTTCAAAAAGTATTTTTATCTCCAAAATACATCAATCAATCAAGTTTTAGAATTTTCCCTAGAATGTAATATAAGAATATATGGCGCTGTAAATGTAAAAAATTGAAGTTGGTGTGTGATTCCAAAAGATGCGGCAACGCTGCACTGTCCTAGATATTTTTAAAATAGAGACCATATAGCCGCAAATAAAAATTATAAATATTTCTGATAAATCTAGTTTCGGTTACCCTGTATACCAGCCTTATATGAGTAATATTATTTATAATTAAAGGTTTAAACTCTCTGGATTATAGGTATACGGAGAATACATTTCACTGTAGTGTTCAGATTCTTCCCCTGCTAGAGACGTGTTATAAAATACTCGCTGCGGTTGGTTTTCTCCGATTCTTTTCTTGGCTTCCGCATTTCTCCGCTGCGCTTCTCTTATCCGAGCTTGCATTACAATCACCTGCGGATTCATCATGTCTGTCTGCTCTTGGATGCAGGTTTGCAGAATATGCAAGAAGAACAAGAACGACAACAAAGTAAGGGCAGTGAGCGCTATACTCCTCTTGCCTCTTTTGCGGTGCGCGTACGAACTAAAATGGTATTAAAAAGAATTAAAAGAGAATACAACTATATTTTTTCATCTGCTGTCCTTTTTTGGTCGTTATTTATTATACAGGGTGTTTTTGTAAGGGCGACAAAGTACTATATTAGGAAATGGAATAGTTCTAGAAACTGAAAAACATACATATAAAATAAATCGATCCAAAGAAAATGCTGGAATATTTTTCGAGTTTTTGGAGTTGCTAAGAGGAAAAAGTAAATACCACGATATTCATATTAAAGCTCAATGGCCCAATAAAAACCACGCCTAAATATTTCTATCCCGCAACTTAAAATAAGAAGAAAACTTAACGCTTTTTTTGGAAAATTGAACTGAGATGGTCTTTACTTGATGAAAATCCTTATATCAAAATAAATAAGAACTAAAAGTTCAGATTTTCACGAAATTATATCAAATGATAAGGACACGATGTTGTCGAAACAATTGTCATGTAAAAATGTATAATTTCGTGAACATCTGAACTTTTAATTCTTATTTATTTTGCTTTTTTTCGAAGCAATTTCCACAGTACGGATTTTTATTAATATCTAATTGGCTCGAATTTACCAAATAAAACGCTAATTTATTATTTAGAATGCCAAACTAAAATAAAATGTTATTGTTTATGTTTAACATTTTTTTTACAATTCCGTTGAAGGGCATCGGATTACCCAGTAGCTGTTTTCAAATATTTACTATTATCACTTATTTTTTCATTAAAATTTACATTTAATCACTAACTTGGTCACTAACCTATTATTGAAGACTAACTATTTTCATTAACTATTTTATAAATATTTGCGCATTAAAATTGTCTCATTTAAACTAAATGTTATGAACAAAGAAAAATACTGAATATGTCAATACATATTTTACTACTTAAATAATTGAATAATTAATGAAACAGGTTAATCTTCAAGAATTTGTTAGTTTTAGTTGGTTGACAAATCCTATTTTCTAATGTAGTAACACGCTACAATACTGAATATCTGAAACTATTTTAAAAGAATAAAACGTAGATATGTCAGCTAATTTAATGTCCTTCGAATGTACTGTCAAACAGTGAGAAAGATAAATAACGATATTTTATCTTTATTTTAAATATTTTTTTATTTCCTTCCTCTAATATACCCAATTATACACCGACCTGGTGTGCGGACGGTATCATTTTACGACGTCAGTTTCATTTCTGTTCAGTTATTTTAGTTCAGTTTACCAATAACTTGGAGTTTTATTTGGTATATTCACGATAATCAGGTATCACAACATTCATTTCTTTTACTCATACTTTTGGCTAGGATAAAGATATTGAGACGCGGCTTTCACTGTGTGTCTGATATTCCGAAAAAATTGAGCCCCTTCGGACATTTCCAAGACATCACCGCACGAGTTTGGCAGCAATCGGATGACTTCGGAGATTTCACCGCACGGCTTGAATTTTGATGTTTGTCAATGCACCCAAAAACTAAGGGTCATAGAAAAAGTATAATATGCAACAAATTATGTGATAGAATATGCTGATGATTATAAGAAATGCCAGCTTCAGCATTCCCAGTAACTGCGACGCGACGTTCGCATAAGAATAAGTTATAAATATGTGTACAATGTACTTTGTATTTCAATTCTCTTTGTAACGGCTTAATGTAAAGCTCTGTTTGTAAAATAATAAAAAAGTGTTTTAAAAACGAGACATGTCCTTTGACTGGCGCAGTCGGTAGCTTTGGGGTAATTTTCGGTCAAAACCACGTCATCGGGACGATTTGATCGCGAAACGTGGGTTTCAACCCAAAACAAACCAGTGATTCACTGAGGGCAAAGAAGACAGGAAATCACCTTCGCAAGCAGCGCTACGCAAGGAAGATTCCAATAGGAATAACAGGCTGACGACTAAGAGAAAGAAATCAAGGTTAGTGCCCAAAATTCCTATTGTTCTCTTTTTATCTTCCCTGGTTAGGACAGTGTAAATAATTTTAGGATTCTTAGTTTTAAGCTAATGTTAAGAAATCTTAAAATCAATTAAATTTTCGAATGAAAATAAAGACGTCGACAACTTAAGTGCGTTCTTTACCTCGTTAAATTTGGTCGAAAAGAAAGAAGAAAATAGTCAAATCAATTTAAAACTGAATTCTTATCAATCGTCAGTATTCTGCCATAAAATGGTGATCCCAACACTTTAAATTGTTTTTTTTTATACATATGGCCAAGGAAACAATGAAATTTTAAAACAATATTTAATAAGGACTATAAGAATGAAACTTGTTGATCGCGCACAAATTACAGTGGGCTGTGGGAGTTAGTAACGTGGGAAAATATTAAAGCAGTTTTGTTAAGTTGTTTTGGCGATATACGAAACTTGGAATGTTTGCAACAAGAATTATTTATGGCAATTACCGTTAAAAATAAACATCCTATAGATTTTGGGAAAAGATTACAAGTTTTAAGAAGTATTCATTTACTTCAGTACGATCAAATTTGTTTAGTGACCTTTATTAGAGGATTACCAGGACAGTTACAAAATATTATAAGACTTAAAAATCCAAGCTGTATAGAATTAGTTATGCCCCAATTCATTGAAGAGCAAAATTTTCAATATACACAAAATTTCTTCTGAACTCGAATTAAATCAAAAATTTTGCCTAATGCTTCTATCGAACCCGCTAAACAAGTTTCACAAAATCCAAATTATTTTAGTAGTCAAAATTTTAAACAAGTACAACCTATTCGCCCCACAAATTATTTTCAAAAATTTTAGAATTAGACATGATCAAAATCAGTTTACTCCTCAAACTAATAATTTTCCCAGAGATCAATATGCCTCAACCACGCGAAGTTTCAAGAAATTTTCCTACAAATAGGCAAGCTTTTGGCCTACCTAAAAACGTATTTAAACCGACAGGGCAGGTACCGAGCAATAAACTCGAACCTATGTCAACGAGAACAAACTATACCATACCACGTCAAAATAATCAAATTAATCATTTTACACCTACTTCGAAAATCGACGAAATTAACGTGGTGCAAACAAATGAAACATCTGCGGTACTTGAAAATAAAAGTATTAACCAAAAGGGATACTGTAAAAATATTGAATTTTCAAATAAAATTGAATACTTTAATGACACTGAAAACTTTGACAGACACCCAGAAATCGAAAATCAAATCTCTCAAAATTTTACAATAACGAGTCAATACGACTCAACGAGATGATATTAGAAATGTGTACTGAAATTAATAACAGTTTACCGTATATCCACACTACAGAGCCCGCAATTAAACTTTTAATTGATACAGGTTGTTTTCGCTCGATTCTTCGACCTTTCATTGCAGAAAAATTTTATTATGAAAAAATGTATCGTTTTTCAACTGTTATAAAAACAGGAACTGGTGACAAGAAAACTCTATTTAAAGCAGATATTCTGGCTTTCCCAGATTTAAAAGCTAATATCAACCATCTTTTATTCTTTTTGACTTTCATAAAATTTTCGACGGTATAATAGGATCAAACGACCTAAAACGTTTAAATTTTTCTATCGATCTTGTCAATAAACAATTAAGAAATAATAAAACTAATATACCAATTTTATTTAGACAACCACAAAACAAAGGTATTACTGTAAACGCATACGAAATTGTTAACATAAGAATTCCAGTAACACAAAACAATTATATTATTATTCCCAAGTCATAGAAAGTGTCTCTATTTTCCATAAACACTTACTACTGCAAAAAACGGTTTTGCGCAAACAGAAGTCATTGAACATTGAGTAAAATATAAAGTTAAATTTCCCACAACCTCTAAATGTTTTAACTTTTCCGGATTTTGATAAAGAAAATTTTGAACTTTTTATTTTAGAACATATTTTACGAAAACATAAGGAGCAATGTAGCAAATGCGACATTTCCAAAATAATTCGTTGCGAACATTTAATTTCAGAAGAGTAAAAACTGAACTAACTGAATATATTACTAATTGTGACATGTGCCCACAAACAAAATATGATAGACATCCACCAAAATTAAAATTTGCGTTGACACCATTAGAATCCATTCATATGGACACTTTTCAGATATGTAAGGTAAAACTTCTTACAATTATATTTTCACGATACGCACAATTGCTATCTTAGACGGTTTAACGACTCTTATTAAGTCATCACTACCTCAACAAATAACGTGTGATAATGGTTCGTAATTTAAAACGTCTTTGCTTTTAGATTTCTGTAAATTGCATAAAATTACAATTCATTTTTGTTGAACTATATAGGATACTAAAATTAAAAGAACCTAACGAAGCCCTTAAAAATTTAATAAAATACGCAATTAGAGGTTACAATTAATCAATGCAGAGCGTAACGAAGCAAAAACTCTTTGATGTCATAAATGGAAAAGTACACGGTTTAGATCCTTTCGATTTAACGGATGAAATCATTGGAAATAATTTATTGCAGATAGACGTGAAAGATTAAAAACTATTTATCAACCAATTTAGGAAACATCGTTAGCGACAAAATAAGTTTAAATAAAAAACAAAACGAAAAACGAGGAAACACACCTGGAATGAAACTAAATACAAAGGTTTACGCAACTGACAAAACAGCGAAACGTAGTAAAGATAAACCCCGACGAAAACCTGTTGTTAAAAATAAAATAAAATAAACAAAAAATAAAAAAATAATTCAAAAATCTCAGATCCAAAAATCTAAAACTTTTCAGATATGTAAGGTAAAACTTCTTACAATTATATTTTCACGATACGCACAATTGCTATCTTAGACGGTTTAATGACTCTTATTAAGTCATCACTACCTCAACAAATAACGTGTGATAATGGTTCGTAATTTAAAACGTCTTTGCTTTTAGATTTCTGTAAATTGCATAAAATTACAATTCATTTTTGTTGAACTATATAGGATACTAAAATTAAAAGAACCTAACGAAGCCCTTAAAAATTTAATAAAATACGCAATTAGAGGTTACAATTAATCAATGCAGAGCGTAACGAAGCAAAAACTCTTTGATGTCATAAATGGAAAAGTACACGGTTTAGATCCTTTCGATTTAACGGATGAAATCATTGGAAATAATTTATTGCAGATAGACGTGAAAGATTAAAAACTATTTATCAACCAATTTACGAAACATCGTTAGCGACAAAATAAGTTTAAATAAAAAACAAAACGAAAAACGAGGAAACCCACCTGGAATGAAACTAAATACAAAGGTTTACGCAACTGACAAAACAGCGAAACGTAGTAAAGATAAACCCCGACGAAAACCTGTTGTTAAAAATAAAATAAAATAAACAAAAAATAAAAAAATAATTCAAAAATCTCAGATCCAAAAATCTAAAGCTTTTTCTTCTTGGCAAGTTAATGAACCGGAAACGCTTACGCTGTAATCGCAAAATCATTAAACTATACAAATAAACATAATGGCCAAAATGAACACTATATTAATGGAAATAATTTACTTAATAATGCTCCATATTTAATCACACAAGTAATATAAAACCTAATAAACGTATAAAAAGAGGTTTAATAAATTCTGTAGGTAAATTATCGAAATGGCTTTTTGGCACTCTTGATGGACAAAAATATTATAGAATTATAGCAAAACTTGTCCGTAGTAAACATTCATCTGACATCCAAGTAAAAAAGCAAACCTCATTGATTCAACAGCTAATTGACAACTATAATGACACTATAACACGCCTACAGAAAAATAAAAAAACATTTTGACATTTTTGAATATAATTCAAAATAAACTATTACTGACCTTACTACTTTTATTAAAGCTCAAAATACACTAATGCAAATAATTCTAAGTTTCCAAAATTTTAAAAGATTTTTGGATAATTTAGAAGGTGCCATTACATTTGCGATATGAAACACGTTACATCCTGTATTAATATCGGTGGCTGAATTAGAACAACTAATTCTTAAATTGACTATTCTCTATGGTGATGATCAAATTTCAATTCTTGAAAATGAAAATAATTATTATCAGAGAGCAAACTTACAAGTTAAATTTGCAAAAGATAAAATAAGTTTTACTGTCCATATTCCGATTTTTCTTAAAGAAATTTTTGAAATGTTCCACCTATTTCCAGTACCCGTAAGTCGATCCTTAATTGTACCTAATTTATCCTACCTAATAGAAGCAAACTGTCCAATCATTGAAGACACCTAGGTTTGCGATAATCAACTTAGCCAGCCACTAGGTGATTGCGTAGACAATGTAAATGTTTCAACGCATATAATACGACCAATAACTAGTAGATTTGTTTTGATAATACCATCGGAACCGAAACTTAAATTACAAATGAATTGTCGAAATAAAGAAATAGCTTTTATATAAGTACCAAAAATACTGATCTTTTGAATAAAGAAGAATTCTTTAAAGAAAACCCAAAATGTAAAGTATAATTGATTGATCTCAATGCGATCAAAAAACTACGAGAAGCTGCGATATCATCGATCGCCGACCATGGCTCGAAATTCGTCCAGTCACTTGGAGTCTCGCCACTTCAATGGGAATGATGTTTATTTTAATTTTGCTAATTTTGAAAATCTACAAGAGCCGTTTACTGCAAGATTCCAAGAAAACCAAGCACGACCAATCTTCTGAAAACAACCCTTCATCCCTGTTCTTTTCCACTACGGAGGGAGGAATTATATTATAGAATATGCTGATGACTACAAGAAATGCTAGCTTCAGCATTCTCAGTATCTGCGATGCGACGTTCGCATAATAACGTTATAAATATGTGTAGAATGTACTTTCTATTTCAATTCTCCTCGGTCCGCTCGTGCCAAATATACAAGTGACTCAAATGCCATTTACCGCACTTGTTGCATAATATACTAGAATTATTATTATGGTTTAAAACCGATACATTTTGATTAGAGGTTTTAAATACTTGACTGTTTTATTAAAATAAACTTTATTTATGTCGTATTGAAATATGAGTTTTTTTTAACAACTTCACACAATATTAGTTTTAATAACTGAGATATCACAGGTAACTTAATTTTACAAATCCGATTCATAAGTAACTGAGTCGGGGAATAATTAACAAATTTTAGAGGAGTATTCTTGTATTGCATTAAACTTTCAAATATATCTTTGCACTATTCCAAAGTTTTTACCATTTTTTTACGAAGGTGTACTACTTTCTCTGTAAGGCCGTTTGAATTAGGACAATTACGACTACGAAATATTATTAAAATTTCATTTTTGGATTATATTTTTAAAACCATAGCTATTATATACAACATTATCTGCAACTGGCAGATTTATTTGCCACGGAAGATTTATAATTGGGTAAATACATTTTTCAATATCTTGATTAATGAGGGGCCAGTAAAAAATTAGTACAGTACGAGCTCTGACTTTTTCAATATCAAGGTGCTCTTCTTCCAATTTAAATAACATCTGATGGAGAGTGATTTTGTTAAACATCTTAAAATCTTTTTTTCTCATTGAATATTTGTTTAGTAATTAGTGAAAGAATGTACTAACATTCAAAATCTTGAGAAAATTCAGCTTTTAAATCAGGTTCTGTTAAAAAGACTTTGGGTACAGTATTTGCTATATACACATAATTACGTGGTTTATATGTAACTGTGGTGTACTGGCAACGGCGCACCCCGCGAAGACGGCAACGTGGAACTTGGTAGAATGGTCTATGTTAGGGGAACATGCGCGGTCCTCGTAGAAAAAAGAATTTTGGTGGTATAAAGTGGAAGCAATTAACATAGCTGTTTTCTTTCGAAAACCCGGTCCACGGACATATATATCATTTTGGGAACAAAGATGGGATTCCACGATTAATCGCGCTAAAGTCGTGTCAGTAATTGTCAAATTTCCCGGTAACGTAAGTGCGAAGCGCCAAGCCGAGAGAGGACATCAATGACGAATTTTGTGTTCTGTCACACATAATTATGCGACACATAATTATGAAAAGCATGATATGATGAAGTGTTACATTTTGTGAAACGAAAACGCAGAGGCAGTCAATGAACTTTAACCAGACAAGGAGCCAAGGCAAAATAAAAAGCAGTTAAGTAAGGAACAGAAAATCCGGGAATTGAATATAATTGAAGAAGTATTGTAGAATCCAAGCATTAATTCTTGGAAAGAGTATTAAATGAAGTGTTTGGACAATGTTGGATTAGAACTACTAGCCTGCGAAATTGTATCTCTCTCCTCTAGTTTTTTTATAGAGTTAGTAAATAGTTGCCATTCAGTTAGAAAACTTACGTTCAGTGTATAAGAAGCATTCAGGGTATTTTAATACTTATTGCGTTCTGTTTAATAAAATAACTATAATTTATCAATAATAAATAAAATTCTAATTAAAATATTAAATAATTCTTAGGTTTCCGACTAAAATACTACAATTAAAACATAAATTTTCCATAAAAAAATATATTAAGAACTCAAAATGAACCAATACAAATAAACATAGCCTGAAAATAACCTTCATCAGCATTTGCTTATTTAATTGATCTCGCGAATTCTTCGATATTTCAGGCTTCTTACTTTTTATATTGTTTTTCTTTTAATTTATTTATTTTCTTGAGGTTAATGTGCCTAAGCACCTTTTGTGTATAAATAAATTTGTTTATTTTCTACAATAAAAGTCCTTTATTATTGTTAAAGGCAGAAAAATGATTAAACCGCCAATATTCAAATTATGATTACTTCAATAGATGAATCTAAACTAAACTATAAATGTATTCTAGATCATATCTTTTTTAACATTTTCTTGTTTTTATCCAAAACCGGAGGAGGCATTAATTGATTACTCCATTCATTTGTTAAGGAAGTCACAAAAGGCCGTTCGTTACCCCCAAATACGGTGGAAATTGCGATGCGCCAACGATCTACTAATGTACCTTGTACACTTTTTTTTTTCAAGTATTGATTCACGGATGGAAAAATACGTTGACAATATATTCCGGGATATCATCCGTTCGCTTGTCGAACTCCGACTGGAATTCTGCAGAAGTTTCGCCAAGATCTCACATAGCATATTCAATGCTCGCGCTCCGAAAACACTCCGAGTTTTATTATTGGTTTAACAGATCATGCTGTAAAACTAACAACTCCAGAATATCGGACAGATTGTATCAGCAGTAGAACATATTTTAATTGAAAATCGTGTTTTATAATAAAAATAAAATATCAAAATAATGTAATTAACGTTGCAATCCCATAGATAAATAGTTACAAATCAATAAAATCAATTTTTACTCCATTTAAAGTAAAATTCCAGTTAAAAAGAAATCAAATATTGAATTTTCCATAAATATACTAAAAAAAACATAACTGCTTTAAATAAACTCGAAAATTTTACTAATCATGACATTCATTTTAAAGAAACTAAAATTTTAACCCAAGATAATAATTATCAAAAATTTACAAAAAACGAAATGACTCGAAACAAGAAAGAAATAATGACTGTAAATGATCTTAATGATTTATAATTTAAGTCAGTCATATCCCAATTTAATAAAATCTCAATTTAAAATCAAATTCACTTTCTTAAAATACCATTGGAAATTAACCAAGAATTAATTATGCATCCAATGTGGTAAACGGCATTTGAGTTACGAGTTTAATGAGCACGAGCGGAGCGAGTGCTTAACAAACGAGTGACTTAAAAAGTTTTTCTTTTCCTACGACCGTCAGTTTTTGGCTATAATTTTGCAAAACAACGTGAATATATTTACCGTCGGAATTAACAAACGTCAAAATTCAAGCTGTTGGAAATATCTCCGAAAATATCCAATTGCTCCTAAACCCGTGCCTGGAATTGTTCAAAGTGGCTTGGAAAGGTGGAAAACGAAACTGACGCGATAGAATGATACTTTCCGCACGTTAGATCGGTGTATAATTGGGCATTTTAGAGAATTAAGTGGAAAATATTATTATATAACATTTGTATTTATTTTATATTCTTGATAAAGCATCGCAGTGATCGAAACGTTGAATGAAACATAAAAATTTAATATATAATATATATATATATATATATATATATATATATATATATATATATATATATATATATATATATATATATATATATATATATATATATATATATATTTGAATTCAAAGGATATCGGGTAGCGGTCCGTGGTTAAAATAGAGAGCTCCTTTTTTCTTTAACACTCAATATTTCGTCAATTTATTTGTTGACTTCTTCTATGGTCTTCGCTCCGTAAAGTTGATGAAGCAGTGGGCAAATTTGAACAGAAGTTTAGCAAGGAACAATAATAGAAGAATTTTCCTCTTACGTTGCAGAAAATCTAGATTGACACCTAGACACATTCAAGATAGTAGAAAGAAGATACATGGACTATTAATTGTTGGTAATGATATATCGACAGCAAACAGGATAGACAGGTTTATATCTGACATTAGTTTTAAAATATTGTCCCTTGAGATAAAAATGACATGTAACATTATTTCGAAAATTAACAAATCAATCCAGAATATAAAGCAATCTATAACTAACTTGATACCTATCAATATTATACAAGATTATAAGAGTAGATTAGAACTCATATACAAGAAGGTTTTCAATAAAGTAAAAAAGTTTAACATACAAAAAAATCAATTTGCTTCTTAAATGTCAATCTACGCAAAATGTATTAATTTATAACAATGAAAAATGGTTCCAAAATTATTCTAGTGTTGAAATTCCAAAAAATATATCCGACTTTTTATCACTCGGTCCCAAATTTAGCGTACCAGCCAATAATAATCAGTTTCTAAATCAAAATTTTTTGGCTGACATAGAAAATATTATTGATGTTGTACCGGACAATTCTAAAGATATTATGAGGGCAAAAGTTGCAAATGCATTCACAAACTACATGCACAACAATAATAGTAATGGTTCTTCTCGCTTCTACACAATGTTTAAAGAAGCTAAACATTTTTTGAATGCACATCCTGACTTGTACATACTGCAAGCGGACAAGGGTGGTTGCACTGTTGCTATGGACAAAACCACATATATTCAAAAAACAATGGAATTATTAAACGATTCGACCACCTACACACGACTTAACCGCGACCCTACTACTTCGATACAATTAACTTACAATAGGATAATTAAATCATTAAAAACAAAGAGAGAGCTTTCTGACAGTGAATGTAAACAACTATCGATCTATAATTCATCCTTTCCAAAGTTGTACTGTTTGCCTAAGATCCATAAAACAGATATCCCCCTGAGACCAATAGTAAGCTCGATTAACTCTGTTACGTACAACATATCGAGATTTATGGCTAATATCCTTAAAACTACGTTTACAAACACAAATGACTATAATGTAAAAGATTCATTTACCTTTGCCAACATGATCAGCGGTTACGTACTCCCTGACAATTATGTTTTGATTTCATTGGATGTCGTATCGCTCTTTACTAATATTCCTCTCGAATTGGTAAATCAGATTTTGGATAATGAATGGAAAAAGATAAAAGAACACACTAATCTTACAAAGACAAATTTTTTCAAACTTATAAAATTTATTTTTGATAACACCTATTTTAGTTTCAATTCAAAATTCTACAAACAAATTTTTGGTACCCCAATGGGTTCTCCCATCAGTCCAATAATTGCTACCCTAGTATTGGACCATTTACTAGATCAAATTATACCCAAATTACCTTTCAAATTACCTTTTATTTATAAATATGTTGACGATCTTCTTTTTGCGGTACCATGTGACCAAACAGATATAACCTTGAGTATTTTTAATTCTTTCAACACCAACCTACAATTCACAATTGAACATGAAAAAGACTCCTATGTCCCCTTCTTAGATACCAAGGTTATTAGAACTAACAAAAATGAAATTATTTTGGATTGGTACCAGAAAGAAACTGCCTCAGGTAGATTTATTAATTATTATTCCTCTCATCCACAGAACCAAAAATATAATACAATTATAGGCATAAAAAACAGAGTTACACATTTGAGCCATGACAGTTTTGTTCAAAATAACCTGAAAAAAATTTTCAACGTTTTTGTCAATAACGGATATCCAAAACATATACTTAAGAGATTAATCTATAACTCCAACACATTTGACGGTCCAACAGAGGAACCAGACGCTCGGATGTGTTACAGAAAGATACCTTATATTAAAAACCTCACAGAATCTATCATAAATATTTTCAAAGAATTCAAGGAAATAAAAATTGCTAAATATAAAACTGAAAAAGTCTCTAAACTTTTTTCTAGAGTGAAAGATCCAACTCCGCTACTATATAACTGTAATGTCATATATCGATTGTCGTGTTTGGGTTGTCAAGGCTGTTACATTGGACAGACCTCACAGTGGTTAAAACAACGTTTAACACAGCACAAAAGTGATTGCCGTATTCATAAGAATACTTGTGCAGTGGTTGAGCATTACATAAAAACAGGACATGAATTTGACTACAGCAATCCAAAAATTTTGCAATGTGTCAATAATTATAAAGCCCGATTGTTTCTTGAAATGTGCCATATTAACAAAAACAAATATTCAATTAATTACAAGTCTAATACACAACAAATAAGCAATATATACTGTAACATTTTTCAGTTAAACCACGGATAATGTAATGTTCGGCCACCGAGTAGCGTATTCGCGTTGCGTTGTTGATCCACGGAGTAGGTTATTTTGATGCCCTTTTTTGTCATTATTTAGATCGATTGTTTTTTTTCGCTACCCCCGTTAGCGCAACTTTTGCCTACCATTATTAAGAATTGTATACTAAGTGTTTATCCGTTTGTTTCATTATGTCGCTTCGTTCATTTACCTTAACTGTAAAGTATGGTTTATGAGGAACTATGTGGTAGACTCTAATTTTGTAAGTATTTCTCACGATTGTTTTAATTGTCTGTTATATAGTTTGACCTGTTGTTTTCATTAAATTTTAGTTCACTCCTGAAGAAGTCAACAAATAAATTGACGAAATATTGAGTGTTAAAGAAAAAAGGAGCTTTCTATTTTAACCACGGACCGCTACCCGATATCCTTTGAATTCAAATAAGTTTTGTACGGTCGATATAAGAAGAAATTCCAAGTGTTATATATATATATATATATATATATATATATATATATATATATATATATATATATATATATATATATATATATATATATATATATATATATATTCTCACGTATTGATTCACGGATGGAAAAATGTGATGACACTATATTCCGGGATATCATCCGTTCGCTCGTTGGACTCCGACTGGAATCCTGCATCCGACTGGAATGGAACACTGTGTGTTCGAAGTGTTTTCGGAGCGCAAGCATTGAAGATGCCAAGTGAGATTTTGGCGAAACGTCTGCAGGATTCCAGTCGGATGCAAGATTTGCAGGATTCCAGTCGGATGCAGGATTCGAGTCGGAGTTCAACGAGCGAACGGATGATATCCCGGAATATAGTGTCATCATATATATATATATATATATATATATATATATATATATATATATATATATATATATATATATATATATATATATATATATATATATATATATATATATATATATATATATATATATATATATATATATATATATATATATATATATATATATATATATATATATATATATATATATATATATATATATATATATATATATATATACTTTCTTGGATCCTTTTGATTTTATATATTCTTAAGAAATGGTTCTTGGGTTTTTTTAGGTCCTTTTTTAGTGAAATTAAAATAAGTTTCCGTTACTTGTGAAACATTTTATTTTTTGTGAAGTTTCGGCCTTCAAGACCTTCTTCAGACATTTAATTTTAACCTACAAAAATGTATTTTTAAATAAAATTATTTATAGCATTGTTTTCCTGGTCATAATTAAAACATAGATAAAAATTTGTATAGGAGTCAGCATTAAAATGATTAAAAATTACTAGTGCAAGTCAATAGAACAAACAAAGTGATTAAAAATTGTATAAAAATAGATGCACAACAATAAAACATACATAATTTTTTATATTACGATTACATACATACCTTAAGCCAAAAATCAACGGTTCACTATATAGTTGTTTGGTAATTTACAGTTTTACAACATTCACAACAGACATATCGAATATGTAAATCGACAAGCCACATTGATAGGACGACGAACCAAAACAATAATGCGAAGCCCTGATGTACGTTTCTTCACGGTA
This sequence comes from Cylas formicarius, assembly GCF_029955315.1. NCBI lineage: Eukaryota > Metazoa > Arthropoda > Insecta > Coleoptera > Brentidae > Cylas > Cylas formicarius. Next base: position 16,885,758 of record NW_026844352.1, on the reverse strand, counting down.
GGACAACGGAGTTTTTTTTTTTTTTCTAAAGCTTTTTTTTTTGTGAGATTCACGGGTTAATGTGTCTCTTTATTTAATTAAGTTGTGATAAATCTTGCTGAGATTTTTTGTGTCAGTCTTAGAGTTTATGGCTTTTGAATTTTTTTGGATCTCAATCATTTCATAAAATTCCCGTCTTTTTGTGTGCCTTTCTGAGCGTAAAATTTTCACACTTTGAAAGTCAAACGAGTGCTGATTCTCTCTGGAATGGCTCGAAAGAGCAGTGTTATTTTTTGTCATATTTATGGCCGTTTAAGCGACTTTTTAAGTATTGACTAGTTTGTCCGATGTAGACACCGTTACAATTTTGGCACGGTATTTGGTACACCACGTGGCTTTTTTTCTCGTCAGGGATTTTTGCTTTTAATTTACTAAAGTTTTGTTCTAATAGGTTATAACCTTTGTGTGCCACAGTAATGTCGTGTTGTTTGAACACATTGCACCAATTTGAGTGTTTTTGAGTATTTTTCTTCTCGGATTTGTTACCAGCATTTTGATGGTAAAATTTATGTATCCGTTTATTGAAAATTTTAATTATTAATACATCCGGATAACAGTTTAATTTTAGGGCTTGTTTTGCTTTTTTAATAGCTTGCTGTCTGTACTCAGGATCGGACAGTTTAATAGCTCGGTCGGCTAAACCTATTATTACGGATTTTTTTTGGGTGATGGGATGTTGGGAGTTGAAACTTACATACCTAGATGACCAAGTATTTTTGGTGTACCATTTGGTTTTGATCTGGTCTTTGCTGTGGTATAGAGTCAGGTCTAGAAAGTTAATGACGTTGTTTTTTTCGATCTCTATTAAAAATTGAAGTTTGTCGCTGTATGAATTAAAATTCTCTAGAATATCATCGATTTCAGTTTTTGGGACAGCACTTACGCAGTCATCGACATAACGATAAAATAGGGGGATATGAAGATTTATATTTTTTAGTAAGGATTCTTCCAAATCTTCCATTACTAACTTTGCAATAACACTGGAAATCGATGTTGATGTAAGCTGTAGAATTAACATTAACATCAACCTATTTCTTATTCAATGACACATATTACATGCAGGTCGATTGTTGTGCAATGGGAGCATGGATTTCCAGTGTTATTGCACAGTTAGTAATGGAATATTTGGAAGAATCCGTACTAAAAAATATAAATCTTCATATCCCCCTATTTTATCGTTATGTCGATGACTGCGTAAGTGCTGTCCCAAAAACTGAAATCGATGATATTCTAGAGAATTTTAATTCATACAACGACAAACTTCAATTTTTAATAGAGATATATATATATATATATATATTTCAATGTTGAAGAATAAAAAAAAAACTATTATAAATAATAATTATACATGAATATAATGATATTCATGTGAAGATAATTGAGATATTATTTATTCTGAGATCAAGTAAATAAAAACTTACACAAGTTAGAATAATATGGAAATAGACAAATTATAACGATTAAACTGAGGTGACTTCTGCTTGAGAAAAATCAATTTAACAAAATAAATAAGAACTAAAAGTTCAGATTTTCACGAAATTATGTATTTTCAAATGACATTTGTTTCGACAACACCGTGTCTTTATCAAATTACATTTACATACATACAAATACATTTGATAAAGACAAGGTGTTGTCGAAACAATTGTCATGTAAAAAAATATAATTTGGTTAAAATCTGAACTTTTAGTGCTTAATTATGTTGTTAAATTATAATGATTGTTGTCGTGAAAAAAAAGTTTACCATTTACAATTCAACTTTATTTTAGTCAACATATGCCAAGTGGTCATGTGATCTAAAAAACTGTTAGAGAACATTGAGCTGAGGTGCCTTTAACATGATTAAAATCTATAAATAAGAACTAAAAGTTCTGATTTTCACGCTCCGAAACACGAGCATTGAAGATACCAAGTGAGATCTTGGCGAAACGTCTGCAGAATTCCAGTCGGAGTTCAACAAGCGAACACATTTGATGAAGACAAGGTGTTGTCGAAACAATTTGTTTAGTTCTTATTTATTTATTTCTTTATAGATAATATTGCCCTACGCACCCGTTTGTGGATAGATTGAAGTGACCCAGTAAATTGTCCAACTCCGTCGCCTGACTTACACCCACTAGATTATTATTTGTGTGTATCTGTAATTTTATACCTTCCATATAAGTAGAGAGATCAAAAGAGTTGCGAAGGTGAACTAATGTTGTTGGAAATTAATTTAGTAACAATCGCTTCCTAAGACATTAGAATAATGCCTCGACTATGTATTAAAAACAATCTGCCAACATATGAAAATTAACAAATGACAAACCTAGCAAGACCTACGTTTCATTTTTTTATGAATAAATAAGATTGGCTAAACAGAGTATTAGCGATGTTAATCAAGTGTACCTTTTTCTCGTAACACTATAGAAAAAGTCTCAATGTCAACGCACAAAAGTTATTTAGTTTTTGTTACTGTTATCTTTCAAAAGTTACGTCCCTGGCAAAAATTTTACATTACTAAAACCTTCTGTCAACCTGTTTCAGAAATATTAATAAACAAAACCCATTTCGGGTCTGTTCCTTTTTGGGCACATGGCTCCGTTAGGCTCGATATATGTTTATAAAGAAAACTGGGACCTATTCTGGACCTAGAATATGCGGTGATAATTTGGCGGACACTTTGTATAGTTATACCCACACTCAAAGTTAGTTTTATCGAGACTAGAACTATTCGTTCAAAGACCAACATATTTTGTAAAATAAAAATTGGTTTCTATACAAAAAAAAATCTACCTGAGGAGTAATATTTTTCCTTTTTTCAAGAATAGCCACACTGCAGAAAATAATATATGAAATTACTTGATTTAATTAAAAAATACTCTTAGAAGATTATCAAAAAATCGCTATCGATGTTCGTGATTACCTTGAATAGCCGTACGGCTGGACTCCGGTTCCGGTAGCAGATGGGTGGTGGTAATGCGATCTTTCATATTTCGGAACATTGTTGAAGTCGCTGATGCTTACTGGCGTGAAAACAGGATTGACTAGCGGACTTATCTTAGTTTCCATTGCAAAATAGTAGTTACTGTTGTTCTGCAGATAGTCTTCGTCAGACTGGAACAAATATGGGAAAAAGCACCGGTGTTGAGTAACTGCTTATATAGTCGGACGAGTTTTGGCGTTGAAAATGGCCGGAATCCTCGTGCTACGACAATTGAGATGGCCAACGCGATGCCATGTCTAATTTAGTATGCACAGGGTGATCCAAATTCGAGGGGGATATATTTATACCAACAAAAACATTTTTCTCCACCTACACCTATGTCAGGAATAAAGTTAAAACATTTAAACTTTTACTTAGCAAGTCAAAACAAAATTACAATGCACTACAGTTTGCGATAAAAGAAGTATATAATTCCACAAAGTAATATAAAATTATTATTTTCAATAATCTCTTTATAGTGTCCACTGTATTTCAAAAATAAATCAGATTTTAATTTTAAATTTAATTAAAGGATATTCCGATATAATTTATATTGAGGACGAACGGTTAACATTTGAAAGTAAAATAAAACACTGAGTAAGAACTTCGGATGAAATACCCCTCTATTTATTTTACATAAACAAAAAGTAGAACGCCAAATTAATAAAATGATGGAGCAGAAAATTATTTGATCTAGCTAGTCACTCTGGAATTGGCCGATTGGGGGCGTCCGGACGTATCGAAAATAAACAGATGGAGAGTAGTAGTAGATTTTAAAAGAGGAACATAAATGACTTCCTGGACAACTTAGGAAAATGCCAGTACTACATTGGATTTAGGGAGTGGGTTTCATCAAATCCAGATGCACGAGAACCATATATAGAAGACAGCTACTAGAAGTTTAGCAGAAAATTTTGTCTAAATTAAATGAAAGCAGAGATAGAGCTGACATGTTCCCAGCAAACTTGCCGGTACCGGCGACAGACAAAATCAGACTTCGAGACACAGACTACAAAATTAGACTACGACCTCAGAAATTTACCATTTAAACTAGGACATGAGCATTATGTATTACTACTACCTAAAGGCGATAATAATCGAAATTAATAAATTAAGATTGCGATCTAATAAGATAACAAAGTTACTAATAAAACATCCTGAGTATTATACTGAAGCATTGTTTAAGTCAATAACTGGTAATTTGGACGCATCAGATGAATGAACATTATGAGCAACTAATACGAAATCCTGAATTATTATGAAAATAAGTTAGAAAGGAATATTACAAAACAAAACTTAATCTCGACAAACATTATATCTAAATTTGACTCTACTATTCAACAAATACATCAAAATAAAAAACTCATTGAAAGAAAATTAAACCAGTTCATAAGATAACATATCGAGAAAATATATATTTTATTAAAGGTATTAACGGAATTATAAATATGTTGATAAAAGTGTTGAATGAAATCTTACGATAGGAGTTTAAGTAGGGGTTATATGAAGTTGGGTATAACACATGATTTCCGTCGGTTGCTGTTCATTGAGTACGTTTCGCAATAATCTATTTGATAGTACAAGGTGACATGTTAAGACATTGACGTTAATAAAAATAAACAATCTTTTCCTCTTCTCCAAAATGGTTTCAGTGACTATACATATGGTTTATTCTTATTGATCCATTTAAATATTACTTGGTTCTTATATTAACGCTTTTATTAGCCTAGAGAGTGCCTAAAATTGGGTTTTTCTGCTACGTATGTATTTTTTCGGTTTTAGAAGTACCTTGATCAGGAGTTGATGTCGTTTTTATTACTGCTAGACTTTCTTCTAAATGTTGTTTACAGGTCGTCTTATTTTATACTTCTAAGCGGTCTAAACTCTCTTGTGTCTATATTATTTACATTATTACATGTTTCTATATAGATTTTAATTTTTTCCAATCCCTAGTCTTGGTATAGCTAATTATTTTATATTATTTTCTTCAACACTGCCGGTAAAAATTTGATGAACACCCCCTAAAACCGAAAAGCTTTTTAGTGATAAAAGATTCCGAAAGACTAAAAATATTTCTTTATATTTTCAGATGTCCGCTTGACAGATTTCAATGAAATTTTGGCATGACACGAAGGTTGTGTCATCGGCCTGGTGCAAAAGTTTTGAACTTGAAAAGCCGTTGACGCAACACGTGCGTCACTGCCAATCACATACAAACTATATTTTTCTAAACTTCAGTGATAATTTTTTATTATTTAATTTTCATTATAGAGATACATACATATATACTGATATAAACTAAAAGGTAAATAATTGTAGAATAAAAAAATAAATAAATAAAACCTGGCTTAAAACCTAGTTCAAAAGAATGTCAAAATTTAAAAAGTTAAAAGTTTCCTAAGATTATTTGCGTGAGTGAAATTTTTTGAAGCACTCTCCTAGGCAAAGACCCGATTTTTCTGGACAAGAGTGACAGAAAAACACGTTGTCTTTCCGCAGTTTCTGGCTGTAGCACACTCTACACATTTTTCTTATTTGCTTTCCTTTATCATCTTTATCGAACTTCAAGGAAAGATGTTCAGTGGTTAAAATTGATGTAGCTGGGCTTGTTTGTGTACTTGTTTTGTTTGCTTCAGAAAGCAGTTTTGAGAGTATGCGGAAAACTGTAGTAATCGAATTTTTCCTTGGAAGAATATTTATTAAAGAATAGAAAACTATTTAATGTTCCAATGGACAAACAATGCACAAACAGCTTACTGTTCCATCTTAGAATTTTTTGTTCAGAGGAATAATAAAGGATTTGGTCTTGACGATCTATTCCTGACATATTCGTATTATATTCGGCTATCGCATTTGACGTGTATTTTCTTCCACCTCTTCGATTCTCTTGTTCCAAAGTACCATCAAACTCAGTAGAAATAAACAAAACTTCTCTCTTATTTTTCCACTTTCCAATCGTTATGTTTTCTGAGCATTTTGTAAGCACTTCCCCTCTCTTGGGCTTTGCCTTTACAACTTTTTTCGGATTTTCTTTTCTTAAATTACCAGTGACAAAGGTGTTTATTACGAAGAATTTTTTGGCAAGGAAGAAACTATGGTAGTTGTTTGAAGTTTATCCCATCAGTCCATCTAATATTCGACCAGAAGAAGGCGGCTGTTGAGGAATTTCCTGGTCCGACTCCTCACTTTCGTCGCTTGAGCAAGCCTCATACTCACTTCCATTATCCACAAATGGTTCCTCATCAATTTTTGAAGCGTTAGCCAATGTCAGCAATTCATTATCCGTTAAAGATCTCTTTCTATCCCCCTCAATACATCCAATGCAAAAACAAGTTCTCAAATGGGCCAAAACTGCCCAGAAATAAGCTTCTCAAAGCTCTCAAGCTCTTCAAAGCCGACACTTAAAGTGCACTCAACGCAACTGTTGCGTCATCTGCTTGTGGTGGTGGAAGTCCATGACGCAACATATACAGCGAACGTGTTCATAAAATACTAAATAAAATGCTATTATAATTAAAGGTAAGTCGTAGTTGTGGCACAAATCACAATCGTGTCTACAATGTGAATGTGAATCAGGAAAAAAATTCATAGGACATCTTCCCTTTAGAATGTTCCATTAAAGCATTTCTGCAAAGTTATTTTAGTCATCTAGCTTTCAAATGAGATTAAAGTAAATTATAGTGATTGTGTGAATTGACACTAACATCTCAAGCCACGGTAGACACGGTACACACAATACATTTTTAGCAGATAACAATTGCTGTTAAAATGCATTTACTTTTAACTGGCATTTTTTTCTTAATGGTAGACTCGATGCAATTTTTTTTTGAGCAAAATGTGCTTGCTTATCTTGATGGAATTTTGTTTTTAAATGTTGTTTTTTGAATTTTGATATAATAAACAATCTTGTTTAGCGTTTGCTATTTTTTACGTTTTTTAAAACAAATTCTACATTGCCACTTTTCATAAATATATATTGGGATGTGAAATTTTCATCTGCAATTATTACAGTAGCGATGAAAAAATAAGCGTTCTGTCCAAGAGGAGCTTCGTGGACATTTTTTCTACTAAGATTTTTACTGTACGATACCTAGTATAGTTATATTCAGACTTTTACGAGCCATCTTTCGTGATAAGTTTATGAAAAAAAACGCTTTGCACCGATTTACAAGTACAAATTTAGAAAAAATAGCTTACGTGAAAACATACATGCAGAAATACATGTAGAAACTGCATCGTGCTTACTGGGCTTAAAGAACAAAAACGCCAAATATTATAAAACCCTGCACTTGTAGCTATTTTTACACAACTTCTTGCCCACACCTTTGTGTCTTAATATTTAATAGAATTTATGCTTGTAACTGATCACAAACCCCTCGAATGGCTCGTTTCTTTTCACAGTCAATGAGCTAGAGATTAAAACTCCAGGAATATGAATATTTGATCCTCTGATGATTTGAAACTCTGAAGAAACCACGCCACTCTTTGAACCACCCAAAAAGATGAACGTAGGAGACCTCGAATTTCAAAGATGAGATCAAAATTGGTTACAAATTAAAGAATTTAAAAGAGAGAGAGAGAGAGAGAGATAGAGAGAGAGAAAATTAAAGAAAATCTGTTTGAACAATCTAAAAAATCCTCTTCAGCACAATGTATAACTGAAGATTTTAAAATGCAAAAAAGGCATAACAGTGGTTTTTAAATAGGAATGCAAAAATCAAAAATATTTACTAGACAAAAATATCAAAGAAAAAGAAAGAAAAACAAGCCGATGAGGCGACCGTTGCGTCGAGTGGACTTAAAATTTTAGGTAGTCAGTACTTTGCCAACTTTCGAAAGGGAGTATTGCTTTTAGATTGTTCAAACATATTTTCTTTAATTTCTCTCTTATTGGGTAGTACCAGTAATACATTCATTTGTTTCAATTAAATACCTCTGTGAAAATAAATATTTCATTCAATATTCAATTCATCACATAGGCAAATCTACCAATGAATGTCGCAACTCTATACTATAGAATAATTATAACAATACTCCCATTCCTTTTCCGTGACCTGTCTCAGTCATACATTAAATCTTAAACCATTCAAATGAATCGTATTCCGCAAGGCGAATTCGATTTGTTTTCGTACGGTCGATCGGTCGTCCTGTATTCGGTCACTTCAGACAGGTCAAGGCGGTAACGAGAGCGAACAAGGTGATCGAATCGTTACGAACAAGCTGGATTCAATGTGACCGAATTAATCACGAGTAACACAACTCTAGTCAGTACTTTGTCGGTTTACAAGAGGGACTGTTGCTTTTTTTTGGGCAGTTTTGGCGCATTTGAGTACTTGTTTTTGCATTGGTGGTTTTGGGAATTTCTTCAAAGAAGTAGTGTCATGGATAGTGAGATCCCGGGCCCTTCGGGTGCAAAAAAAGATGTATTGAGTGGGATAGAAAGAGACCTTTAACGGATGATGAATTGCTGACATTGGCTAAAGCTTCAGAAAGTGATGAGGAACCGTTTATGGATAATGGAAGGGAGTATGAACCTTGCTCAAGTGACGAAAGTACAGAGTCGGACCAGGAAAGTCCTCAACAGCCGCCTTCTTCTGGTCCATTGTCAAATAGTAATAACTTGTCGAATATTAGATGGACTGACGGGATCAACTTGAAACAAATTCCATTCTCAGTTAATCCTGGATTACGAGTATATGTATCAGACCATTCACCTTATGGATTTTTTAAATTATTAATCACAGATGAGCTGTTAATATATATTGTGGAAGAGACAAATCGATATACAGAAGGTTTTATTAGCGAGAAAACCACTGAGCAATCTTGAATTACGACCTGGAAACCACTTTCAATTTCCGAAATCAACGTGTTTTTGGCATTATGGCTTCATGTGGGTCACATTCAATAAAGAGAACCCAGGATTATTGGAAGACAGACGAACTTTACAACTTGGGCTTTTTTTCGCAACATATAAGTAGAAACCGATTGCTACTCACAATACTTCAAAAAACCCCAAGAGATAAGAACCTGGGTTCGGAGATGGATTGCATAAAATAAGTTTCATTCAAGATAATAGTAAAATGGATGGATGAAATTTATTATCCAGCAAAAAATCTGTTCCTCGTGAGTCAATGGTTTTGTGGCGAGGACGATTACTTTTTCGTATATACATTTAAAATAAGAAGCATACGTTTGGTGTTAAATTAAAAAAATATTAAAAAAAATCTCAGGTTTAGTTTTAAACGTAAGAATACGAATGTTGGTTTAGCATTGATGCAAAAGTATTTAGGCATGGGACAATGCTTTCTTATTATTTTTATTATAAAAAACTCTAACCAAAACAAGAAGCTGTATGTACACCTTTTGTCTATGACAACATTAAATAATTTTCTATTATTTAATAAATATTCTTAAAAGTAAAAACTCGATTACTACAGTTTTCGGCATACTGAACATCTTTCCCCTTGAAGTTCGATAAAGATGATAAAGGAAAGCAAATAAGAAAAAGATGCAGAGAGTGCAACAGCCAGAAACTACGGAGACACCGTGTTTTTCTGTTACTCCTGTCCAGAAAAATCGGGACTTTGCTTACGAGAGTAATAATAATCTTAGGAAACTTTTAACTTTTAAAATTTTGACATTCTTGTGTATTAGTTTGTATGCCAAATTTTTTTTTTTAATTGTACCACTTTTTACCTTTTAGGTTATATCAGCATAGATGTATCTCTCTAATTAAAAATAAATTAAAAAAAAGTTATCACAGAACTTTAGAAAAAAATAGTTTATGTGTGATTGGCAGTGACGCAAGTATTGCGTCAAAGGTTTTTCAAGGGCAAAACTTTTTCCGCCAGGCCGATGACGCAACCCTTGTGTCAGGTCCAAATGTCATTGAAATCTGTCAAGCTGACATCTGAAAATATAAATAAATATTTTTAAAAAGTCTTTGTGAATCTCTTATAATAAAAAAGCTTTTCGGTTTTAGGGAGTGTTCATTAAATTTTTACCGGCAGCGAACGTGTTAACTCGTTTTGAAATTCACACGCTATGTAAAGATATAAATTAATAAACACATAAATTAATTAATAAGGCCTTTATTGAAAAGAATAAAATACATTGTGGCTTATAAGCGCAATAAGACATTAAAAAAATACTAATTATTTTACAACATTTTCAAAATAGCGGTCGACAACGATGTTCTTTAAAGGAAACTTTTATGTTGCTTGATATGTGGAAATAACCAACTTTAAAAATTTTAAAAAAAGGAGATGAAAACAATAAAAAATTGTTTATTTATGATAAATTAAACTATTGCTAATTATTCGAAATAAAATTTAAATCAGTTCCATTTTGCTTGTTGACAATATGTTACTGGGCCTTAAATATAAAGTGTAAAATTTTTAAAACTATTGTGACGGTTTCATATTTCAATGGTAAAATTTAGCATTGTTAAAGTACCAGTGCTGGCACATTTGCGAAGTAACGGGTTTATTTTATTAGTACCTTGTAGAATTAATTGTACTGTCCATTTCCTTCACCTTTTGCTGTTTGGCGAGTGCTTCTTAACAATTAAAATTCTTGTTTATTAGGTTTGAACACATGTTCTTTTGTAGACTCGGTTCCTTTAGTTTCGGACTTGTACTCCCCGGCCGATTGTGTTGCCGAACCATAAATATTTTATGCTGCAACGGCTGTGTGCGTGGCCCCTTGTTCGCTTGGTTTTCTCTTAAGTGACACCGGTTTACTGAGAGATACTAATGCAAAAAACAGAGTATTAGTAGCGCATTAGAAGGAGTCATAACCATTACCATCTGTCACTCTATGAGACTAGGGACCGCATTTGCTTTTCATTGCTTCGGTATTCCTTGGCGAGCCTAGTAAACATTGTTTTGTTTCTTAACCTATTCTTCCTCGATTTTCTGTGACTGGCCGTCCGGTCGCCACCATAGATAGCGTTCGGGTAATTCGATCTCGTTGACGCAACCTCGATTCTTTGGCACGGGCCATACGGCCATCACCACAGATATAGTTCGGTTGTTCTTTCTACTGGCGGCGTACCGTCGACTAGGTTGGCAAGAGTGGCGTTTTCCCTCTAATTTTTTGTGCCCGTTTAGCCTTTTAATAAAACTGGTTGTCTGAATCGTCCGGCATTTTGTACGCTGGCTTTTGAAGCTTGGGGTTGTGGCAGATTTTCTTTTGTGTGACCGATTTCTTTTTGAGCCGGTAGTGCTACCCCAATAAGAGGGGGATATGTAAATTGGTCACTAATTTATGATTTCCCATACTTTTGGATCTATTTGGAGTTTGGAATGGGAATCTTCCTCAGCGAGGGATTTTGAAAAGAATTGTCATTGCCCCACATTTCCAGAAAACCCTCGAATCGAGGGTTTTTTTTTCTTTTTAATTAGTATTGTACGTATTGTTGCTCCGTTTCCCGCAAATCTTCCACGTGGTTTCTTCTTTCACCGGAATACCAGACCAGGCTTGGTGTCTTGCAGTGTATGCTGTCTCTTGGGTACATGTTTAGTTGCGGAGTTTCCCTTATCGAGCAGCAGGCTTTCCGGACGGACTTTGCTGGGTTAACTGGGACTGCCCACCTGCGGCTGTCTCATTGAGCCACCATTCCATCTTGGCTTGGTTCCCGGGATAGTGACAGACAGCTGTGTAACGTTCGGGACATCTTGAGGTTTGGGTAGCTTAAGTGGCCTGTTCTCTTCAAGAACGGTTTGCGGAACTTATAGCCTTAAATTATAGTGTCTTACATTCTTTTGCACCGCCAAAACTTGAAGGTGAGATTTGACACTCACACCTACCACCAGGTTGAAGGAAATAAATTATTGTTCGTGATTCACTTGTTTATTTCCTTTACGGGTTGGAACCTCGGGTTGATAAGTCTACCTTTTTCGAATCACGTGGCGCCTACCTACCACCTTCCGGGACTGACCGAGGTGCCCTTCACCGCCTTCCAACCTGGCTTTGGTTTAGTATATATATTTTTTTTCTTTTCTTCTTTATTAATTTTTCTCGGTTGTTAATGAGCTAGCCTAGGCATTGTCTTACCTCACTATTAAATTACGAATTTAATTAATTAATGCGTTTCTTTTTCACGACCCTGAGATGGAGAGGTAAGAAACTGGCGCCCAACTGAATATTTTTTTGAGTGTTCAAAATCTTTGATTCTCTTCAAGTTTCGGTGGTTCTTTTATAACAAGTTTGTATATATTGCCGTTTTACTATGCAATGCATTTCATTTTTGCGGTTTAATTAATTAGTGTTGTACATATACAGTTGCGATATATTGTTATTTGTTAATTTTTGATTGTGTGATATTTGGACGATATCCATACCAGGTGGATACATTTTTTGGTATATATCCCTTTACTTGTGGAGGATAACTGTTGCTATTTTTTTTTTCAAATCGGAGCACTGCGGAATTTTTGTATATTCAATATCGGTAAAGTTGTATTTATGTTTGCATTGGAAAACTATTATTGTTAAGAATTTTTTTTTGGAGGTGTCAAATTTCACAAAATTCTAGTACTTGGCTGGTGGTTATAACGGTGACTTCAAAATTGAGGGAGCAGTGTGATTGCAATCCTCCGACCTCTTCTGTGATTTGGAAATTTATTTAAAAGCTTTTGGAAGTAATTACCGATAGTTCTGTGTACTTTGCCACGTTTTCAGTTTATTTTTCACGGATCTTATTTGATTATTACTATTATTATTATTTTCAATTTGCGGCTTCTTTGATCAGCCACAGGTGGCCTAGTGCATCGCGAGTTGTGTGCGGGTGGTATTGTGTTGGTCCATTATTTGGTTGCTTCTATTGCGCTATCGTTCTCCCGTTTTTCTTTTTCTATTTTCCTTATACCAGGAAGGGGTGGGGAATTTAATTATTTAAATTTTAAATGGAGATTAATCGGCTTAGGAGTGATGAATTGACTTGGGAGTTAGCTGCTAGAGGTTGTGATGTGGGGTCTACAGTGGATGAAAAGAGAGCTCAGTTGCGGGAAGCATTTCAGCCGAACATTCGGGAGGATATTAACATCCATTTTGAGCCATCTTCTGAATTGGGCATATGTGCATCTAAGTTAGATGAATTGGTGGGCCTTATTCAAGAGTTTGATGCGGAGAATAGAGAGAATGAATTCAAGAAAATTTACAGCAGGCTAATGCATGTCAAAAGCAGATTGCACAGAGTGGTAGCTGAGGGTCAGGACTTGAAATCAAAGAAACAAAACCTGATGTTTTTATTGAGTGGGTGTTTTGACGCCTTGCAGGACGCGAATCACATCGCCAGCCTTTGCCAGACTAGTGTTGGAGCAACGTGCACACAAAATGAATTTATTCATCCGGAGAGAATGGATGCTTCTGTGGGTAATTTGATAGATCTGGGAGGTGCAGCACCTGATCATAATCCTACTTTGGAGAGGCCGGTAGACTCTGGATTATCACGATCGCTCAATAATGATGTAGATTCCAACCTTACAGGGAACTCGTTTGGAGATGCAAGGAGGCGAATAACGGAATTTGAATTGCAGAATTTAGCTCAAACAATCAACCGTCGAGCCTGTACCCAGTTGGCCGATCGGTTGGCCGCATTTACAATTTGTCCGATTCCTTTTATGACTGAGGAGGCAACTTCTAGTACTCGTCGAGTATCATTTGCGACTAATCCTGACTCAAGCGCGGTACCAATGATCCAAACGTGCTCTCAATCTGGAGGAAACAGTACTTCTAGGCCAAATGGCAGCATATCGTTAATTACAAACCCAGTGAGTCACATTGGTGCACCGTCTCATGCAGGCTTGTCTAATGAGAGAGATGTACCTCGATCCTCAGGATCATTCGTACCAATACACAAATGGAACGTTTTCTTTAATGGTAGTGGCAGTGTCACTTCATTTATTGAAGATATAGAGCATTTGGCGGAGTCGAGAGGAGTGACTGAAGATCAGTTGTTCCATTCAGCTTACGAAATCTTGAGAGGAGATGCACGAGATTGGTATACGCCCCGAAGGCGGTCGTTCCTTGACTGGCCCGATTTAAGACAAAAGCTCCGCGATGCATTTCTGCCTCTGAACTACGACGAAGATTTGTTGGACGATATTAAGAGACGTACTCAGGGTCAAGATGAACGATTGCTATTATATGTTACAAGGATGCAAAATCTTTTTATGAAATTGTCTTCTAGCAAACCGTCCGAGAGCGAGCAAGTTAACATTATTAGAAGAAATCTATTACCACACTTACAGGTAGCCTTGAGCTTTCAAGAAATCGCCACCATCGAGAGTCTTTTGGAAAGGGGAAGAGCTGCCGAGGAGATACACTGGCGCGCACAACAATACTGTCCCCCACCTGCGCATCCTCGTCTAGTGCAGGAACCTCATTTGGCGTATCGTCGGCAAACTGCAAACCGTCCTGTTCAGGTCAGAGCGGTGGAGACGGCAGTCCAAAGTCCTAGAGCGCAGCCTCGCTGTGATTTCCCAAGGAGACCAATTGAGTGTTGGAATTGCGGCCAGACGGATCACAGACGATCTAGTTGTCCTCAATCACGTCGCTTACTTTGTTTTCGATGCAAGCAGCCAGGTTATACTATTAGAAACTGTCCAGAGTGCTCAAAAAACGAGACTCAGGGGAATTAAGTGGTCGGTTAGTGTCCCCTGTGAATGTTTCGACGACCGATAATGTACACACTTCTGTTTTTCTTCAGAAGCAAGCATTGATTGATTACGTAATATCCCATTCAAATCAGGATCAGAGACCGCATATAGAGGTTACCGTTTTGGGACATCCCATTCTGGGTTTGTTAGACTCTGGGAGTAGTGCCACTTTAGTTGGGAAGTCAGGTTATATGACATTGATGCATTTAGGTTTGAAGTTGGATACCTCTCGGAAAACGTTGTGCTCTGTTGCGAACGGAAATACTTGTCGGAGTATTGGATCCGTAAAGACGCCAATGTCCCTGATGGGGAGGGTGTCTATTATAGATGTTTTAGTGGTACCGGAGCTATCAAACAACTTAATTTTGGGAACCGATTTTTGGATTTCAATGGATGTAGTACCGAATTTGAAAAGGAACGAGTGGCGTTTTGGAGAATACCCTATGGTGGAGGTTTGTGGTATTACGGACGAGAGCACTTTGACTGAGGACCAACGAGAAAGATTGAACTCTTTAGTGGATGAAAAATTTGAAAGAATGAGCGAAGGTCTGGGGTATACTACAGTGGCGACTCATGAGATTGTCTTAGAGGAGAACGTTAAGCCCATTAAACAGCGATATTATCCCGTTTCACCCTTCAAGCAGAAGATCCTTGATGAAGAAGTTAAGAAAATGCTTGAAATGGACGTCATCGAGCCTTCTAAGAGCGCTTGGTCTTCACCAGTACTTCTTGTGCCCAAAGAGGACAACGCCTATCGATTTTGTGTAGACTACAGGGCACTTAATAAGGTTACTAAGAAAGACGCATACCCTTTACCATACGTTTCATCAATTTTGGACAGGCTGCGTGGAGCCAGATATTTAAGTTCCATGGACATTAAGTCGGCATTTTGGCAAGTGGGAGTGAAGAAGGAGTGTCGAGAGTATACCGCATTTACAGTACCACAACGGGGACTTTTTCAGTTCAAGCGAATGCCGTTCGGGCTTACTAATGCACCGGCAACTTGGCAGAGACTTATCGATGCCGTCCTCGGCTCAGATTTAGAACAGTATGTTTTGGTGTATCTGGGTAAGGTATTTGATCGCCTAATGAAAGCAGGTTTAACATTAAGCCCTGGGAAGTGTAAGTTTTGTATGCCCTTCCTTAATTATTTAGGATTTGTAGTTGACTCTAAAGGTCTTCATGTAGATGTCAGAAAAGTTGAAGCCATAATGACGGTTCCTCCGCCCAAGAACATTACAGAGATTAGGAGATTTCTAGGTATGGCTGGTTGGTACCGAAGATTTGTGCCAGATTTTTCCACCCTGATCGCGCCGTTAACCAAATTGACCCACAAGAATGCCTCTTTCGTCTGGGATAGCAATTGCGAGGCTGCCTTTAATCATATTAAAAATGCACTTGCCTCAGCTCCTATATTAACGTGTCCAGATTTCTCGGAACCATTTGTTATTCAGACCGACGCTTCTGCTTATGGACTTGGCGCTGTTCTGACCCAAGAATCGGGCGACGGAGAAAAGGTAATCTGCTTCTTGTCACGTTCGTTGACAAAACAGGAGCGTAATTATTCCACTACTGAGCGTGAGTGTTTAGGTGTCATTTGGGCTGTCGAAAAACTGCGCAATTATCTTGAAGGGAGCCATTTTACTATTGTCACGGACCATGCTTCACTCATTTGGCTTAATAATCTGAAAGACCCAACCGGAAGATTGGCCAGATGGGCTCTTCGTTTGCAACCCTATGATTTTGACATCGTACACCGAAAAGGGAAAGATAATGTCGTTCCGGATTTTCTTTCGAGAAGTGTCCCGATCAACGTGGAAGTTGTTAGTACGCGCCCTGAGCAAGTCCTTGATTTTGGCAGTAGTACTGATGCGTGGTATAGGAAGATGATAAGTAATATTGAGAGTCGACCGGAGCAATTTCCTCAATGGCGTGTGGAGAATAATATTGTATATAAATATGTAAAGTATCCGATTCCAGAACTTACTGCGCAGTCTGACTATTGGAAGATTGTAGTACCCAAGGATCACCGAAATAAAATCCTTAGGAAGTATCATGACGAGCCCGTTTCCGGTCATGTTGGAACTTATAAGACTTATTGGAAAATTCATAATAAATATTTTTGGCCGAAGATGAGAGCAGATGTAAGGAAGTATGTTCGTAGTTGTCGCATTTGTGCCCAACACAAGCCGGAGCAAAAGGCCTCAGCAGGTCATATGGGTACACGACCTGAGATAAACCGCCCATGGCAAATGATAAGCCTTGACTTTATGGGACCATATCCTAGAAGCAAGAAGGGTTACTCCTACCTCCTTACAGTATGCGATTACTTCAGCAAGTTCGTTGCTCTGTGTCCATTACGGAGCGCTACTTCAAGCGCCCTGTGTCGTTTCGTGGAAGAGCAAATATTTCTGGTGTATGGAGTGCCTCAGTTCCTCATTTGCGACAATGGCAAACAAATGAGAAGCAAGGAATTTAAAGCCTTGTGTTCCAGATATCATGTGAAAATCTCGTATACCGCATATTACCACGCGCAGGCGGACCCTGTTGAGCGGTACAACAAGATTGTGAAAACCATGGTTTCCATCTATTTGGGAGAGAATCACAAAGAATGGGACAAAAATCTTGCTGCAATTGGATGCGCTATAAGAACTTCTCGAAGTGAAACCACAGGTTATACCCCATACTTTGTCAATTTTGGACGAGAGTATGTCGGAGATGGTACCGAGTATCGTTATATGTTTAGCAATGGTAATGATGATCGAGTTGAAGTACAGACCGAGATGAAAGCACGCGTAATAGGTTATAGAAAACTTTTTGAGGATGTCAAAGCCCGTATAGCTAGAATGGCGGACCGATCCCGTAAAATATACAATTTGCGTAGGAGACCAGTTCACTATCAGGTCGGAGATCGGGTTTGGAGGAAAAATAAAATTCTCTCCGACGCGTCGAAAAACCTCAATGCTAAACTTTGTCCAAAATTTATAGGCCCCTTCACGGTTAAGCGTAGAATAGGAGGTTGGACGTATGAGTTGACGAATAGTCAGGGTAGGTCGTCGGGTGTTTGGCATGTTAAAGATTTAAAACCTACTTATTTTGCTTCTGATGACGATTGATTTAGTTTTGGTGAACAACTGGTTTGGATTTACAATCTATTCTTCAGACAGTTGTTTTCGTGGGTTAGAGGTGGGTTACTTACTTATTAATAAGCACTGAAGTTTATGACTTTTCTGTCTCTAAACTTTTCAGTTGCTGTTTGAAGGCCGTACATCGATGCCTGACCAGTCTGTTATTCTTTTGACAGATTTGGTAAGCTTTTTTATATACTAAATCATATTGAGAGTGTTGGAGAGTTATCACCAACAAGGTAGGGCTCCTGCGAGCTCTCACCTTTTCTTTCCCGATTAGTGTCTTTGGTCTTGTTATGCCAGGTTGATCTTGCGCGGCCGCGTGCGTCGGTTTCGCTTGGTGGTGGAGGTGTAATCCTGTGGGCTGTTGTGAGGGCTAATACACGAGACTTGTTTACCGCTGTAGTAACCTGTGCAATTTTAGCCTACTAGGTCGACTTAACATCGCGGTATATAGATTACCGACGGCCTAGTGTTACCACTCTAGTCTAGAGGTTTTCCCTTCTGCTTCCGGTGGATTCGTCGTTGCGCTGTTGTTGGGGATCACTTGGGTATAGCTAACCTCTTTTAAAAATTTTTTTTTCGGCTTCTTATACGGCTCTCTGGCCCAATGGGTGTCGTGCGGTTTCACTGCTGCGTCTCGCAGGTATGTGTTGGTGAGTGCGATGGATGTCTTTGGCGTGGAGCTTAGTATTGGGGGGCTCGAGATTGGCCCGAATGGTAGCTTCGGCGAGCCAATCAATTTATGGGAGGTCTCGGCTACTGGTATTCAAGTGGCCCGCCTTAGATGTGGTAGTGTCTGATGTGCGACAGTAGTGGGTTAGGGATTAACCTGTCAAAATTATTCAATTGGTATTAGTGGATGCGCAGGCTCCACTAGGTAGTGTCGAGCGCAACAAGAGTGCGCGCGATACTGCTGTTTCACTAGTTGTAAGTTCTTGTTTTTTTTCCTTCGTGCTTTACCGAGTTTTCGGGTGATATTGCTGCTCTTTTACTAATATTTAAGTTTTTTTTTCGGGCGTTTCGGCAAGTTGTACGCTATTTTGCTGTTCTGGTGGAAGTCCATGTGTCGATCGGTGTTCACCTCTGACGGAGGAACGGGGGAGTGTGACGGTTTCATATTTCAATGGTAAAATTTAGCATTTTTAAAGTACCAGTGCTGGCACATTTGCGAAGTAACGGGTTTATTTTATTAGTACCTTGTAGAATTAATTGTACTGTCCATTTCCTTCACCTTTTGCTGTTTGGCGAGTGCTTCTTAACAATTAAAATTCTTGTTTATTAGGTTTGAACACATGTTCTTTTGTAGACTCGGTTCCTTTAGTTTCGGACTTGTACTCCCCGGCCGATTGTGTTGCCGAACCATAAATATTTTATGCTGCAACGGCTGTGTGCGTGGCCCCTTGTTCGCTTGGTTTTCTCTTAAGTGACACCGGTTTACTGAGAGATACTAATGCAAAAAACAGAGTATTAGTTGCGCATTAGAAGGAGTCATAACCATTACCATCTGTCACTCTATGAGACTAGGGAGCGCATTTGCTTTTCATTGCTTCGGTATTCCTTGGCGAGCCTAGTAAACATTGTTTTGTTTCTTAACCTATTCTTCCTCGATTTTCTGTGACTGGCCGTCCGGTCGCCACCATAGATAGCGTTCGGGTAATTCGATCTCGTTGACGCAACCTCGATTCTTTGGCACGGGCCATACGGCCATCACCACAGATATAGTTCGGTTGTTCTTTCTACTGGCGGCGTACCGTCGACTAGGTTGGCAAGAGTGGCGTTTTCCCTCTAATTTTTTGTGCCCGTTTAGCCTTTTAATAAAACTGGTTGTCTGAATCGTCCGGCATTTTGTACGCTGACTTTTGAAGCTTGGGGTTGTGGCAGATTTTCTTTTGTGTGACCGATTTCTTTTTGAGCCGGTAGTGCTACCCCAATAAGAGGGGGATATGTAAATTGGTCACTAATTTATGATTTCCCATACTTTTGGATCTATTTGGAGTTTGGAATGGGAATCTTCCTCAGCGAGGGATTTTGAAAAGAATTGTCATTGCCCCACATTTCCAGAAAACCCTCGAATCGAGGGTTTTTTTTCTTTTTAATTAGTATTGTACGTATTGTTGCTCCGTTTCCCGCAAACCTTCCACGTGGTTTCTTCTTTCACCGGAATACCAGACCAGGCTTGGTGTCTTGCAGTGTATGCTGTCTCTTGGGTACATGTTTAGTTGCGGAGTTTCCCTTATCGAGCAGCAGGCTTTCCGGACGGACTTTGCTGGGTTAACTGGGACTGCCCACCTGCGGCTGTCTCATTGAGCCACCATTCCATCTTGGCTTGGTTCCCGGGATAGTGACAGACAGCTGTGTAACGTTCGGGACATCTTGAGGTTTGGGTAGCTTAAGTGGCCTGTTCTCTTCAAGAACGGTTTGCGGAACTTATAGCCTTAAATTATAGTGTCTTACATTCTTTTGCACCGCCAAAACTTGAAGGTGAGATTTGACACTCACACCTACCACCAGGTTGAAGGAAATAAATTATTGTTCGTGATTCACTTGTTTATTTCATTTACGGGTTGGAACCTCGGGTTGATAAGTCTACCTTTTTCGAATCACGTGGCGCCTACCTACCACCTTCCGGGACTGACCGAGGTGCCCTTCACCGCCTTCCAACCTGGCTTTGGTTTAGTATATATATTTTTTTTCTTTTCTTCTTTATTAATTTTTCTGAGATGGAGAGGTAAGACTATAATTTTGCAAGAAAATTACATTAAATACATGAATTAATTAATAAGGCCTTTATTGAAAAGAATAAAATAAATTGTTGCTTATAAACGCAATAAGAAATTTAAAACATTATATGCTGCATTTTAATAGGATAATAATATTTATTTTACAATATTTGCAGAATGGCGTCCGACATAAGATTCTTCAGTGTTACTCTTTATATTACTTGATTTGAGAATTACCATTTTTGAATATTGCAAAATAAGAGATGAAAGCAATAAAAAAAAGTTTTCTCATAATATATTAACCTATTGTTAATTATTAGTAGAATAATTAAAGCAATAATTTCATTAACTGTAAATCCGAAACAAAACCTAAATCACTTGCACTTTGCTTGTTGACGTTATGTTACTGTGCATTAACTTCTAATGATTATTTTGTGCCATGCTTCTCTGTAACTTGTCATGTTGTTTTGATTACCACCGAAGATTAAAGCCCAAAAACTCCCCCTAGCAACAAAAATTTCTCTTATGTTCAAGATGAAAAGATATTCATGAAAATTTTCACATGCACAAATTATGTGGAGGATTTTTAAAACTATGAAAATTTTGCAAGAAAAATATCACTATTTTAGACCGAAAAAAAGTTGATAATGTGAAATTATTTGATAAATTTTTATCAGTGTGGTTGGATGTAGACAAGAAATGAAACAGTTAAATAAGTAAAACATTTGGCACTGTAAATATGGACTGTCAAGTACCATCGACAACGAAAATGACCAGAAAATAAGTAACCCAATGTACAATTTATAGCACAATCCATCTACTTTTTCAAGCGTTTACCACCTCTCCCGTAGTTATGGGAGTGAAGTGATTCCCTCATATGGACGTTTTTCTAAAGTCGGCGGTGTCCCTGGCAACTCCATTTTCAAAAGCAACTAAAAAATAAAATTTAAATTGACACTACCTGGATAAGTGATTATTACATCAAAAATAAAACAAAAAAAAACAAATGGGACTTGGGACAGATCCCAATTTATGGATCAAATGTAACTCAAAAACTTGTACTAAATAGTTATTTACACAAGGGAAGTAGGTGATACCTATGAGTAAAGAATATAGTTTACTCTCGAAGCAAGCAAGGGTTGGAAAAATAGTTAGAGGCTCGTTTTGCGCGTGATCTCGATGGAGCAAACGATAGAATGTCAAAAAGAAAAGGACATATAATATAGCAAATAGTAAGACTTAGACAGGTATAATCCGAATACGAATTAGCAAAATGTTTATTGTTTTAACAATACATGACATAAATCGGATGCTTAATCGGCACAGGACACATAATTCCCATGCATACGATCGTTTCCATAAAAAATATTGTTAAATTTGGGTTAATTTTATTGAAGGGCACTGCAAACAGCATTTAAAAGAATATTTCTTAATAACCATGATTACTTTCTTTTCCAATATTTTTTCGTCATTATCGCCCCTTATTTTACTACAGCCACCACCTAGGGTAAAAATATGACATCTGCTAAATCAAATTTACCTAGATTTGATGAAGGACAACATTGACAACTTTAATATCTTTTAAACAAGCACCATTTTTTCCTTTTGAAATCTACAAATACTAACCCTATGCCTCATTAATTATGGACCACTTGGAATAGAAGAGTTTAAAAGAAAAATTTCATACTTTTAGGGTGTGTCACCCATTTAACATTTCTTATGCTTCATCATAAAATTGACAAGTTATAGATAAGTGAAATTTCATTTCGACCCGACATGTAATCTATTTTACAAATAAGTTGAGACATTTCTTATAAAAATATACTTGTGGAGATACAAAAGCGCTTTAAAATCTGCAGCATCTTGGACCTGACTTCTGGACTAACAGCCCCGACGCGACGTAACAAACTGCTCCGAGAAATGTCCGCCACTGATGGTCCCAACAAAGCCTTTGTTGCACTAGTTTAGCAGGAAACATTGGTATTGATTGTTCATCATTTCTGAAGTAAAACTGTTCAAATATTTGAAATGAAACAAAACCTTAAAACATAAGCATTTTAATAACACATAGTCCTTCTCTTTGATGTATAATCTGTTGCATCAGGGTTGTTCGGTGGTCTGTGGTGTTCTTATTCTATGGTCTTGAGACGTTAGAATGTGGGACTCTCGGCCTGGTATCTCGCGCGCTTATGTCTGAACCTCATGACGCAGATTAAATAAAGAACTTGTAGTGGAGTTCTCTTTTATTACGACATGGTGGCAGCTGTAAATGTGCAAAAAGTCTGTACAGTTGTGAAGGGGATTTAAGCGGATGGTGGACCAGGAAAACGCCGACGTTTTTCGAACAGGCACACACACAACAGGCGATCAAATACGAGGTGCTGCTGATCAAACAGGCGCTGGACGTGATCAAACTGGTGCCGGTAGCCAAGGAGGCCACATTCTACAAAGGGGTGGCGCCAACCGCGGTTCAGGTACTTCGACAATGTCAAACCAAGCACGTGCAAGCTCCAGAAAAATTCAATTTTCGGGAACCGGGAGATTGGACAACATGGAAAAGAAGATTTGAAAGGTATCTAGCGGTAACTGACCTTAACACCAAGCCATACAAAGATAAAATCGACATATTGATTTATATCATGGGGCCAGAAAGCGAAAATATTATTTTGCAGTTCCCAAATCCAGCAAATACATTTCAAGAAACACTGGTTGAGTTCTATCATTACTTTTTTCCCAAGAAAAATGTAGTTTTTGAAAGGGCTCGTTTCAACAGGAGAAGGCAGCAGCCCGGGGAACCAGTGGAATCTTTCATTACCGATTTGCATGTTTTATCGGAACACTGTGAATTTGTTTGTACTTGTGGCTCTACAACCATGAAAAACGATTTTATAAGAGATCGAATTGTTGATGGTATTCTAGATCAGAATCTCAGCAACAGATTGCAGCTAAAATCAGATTTAAAATTAGAAGACGCAATTTTGGAAGCCAAGCAGGCGGAAATGCTTTCACGACAAAGTAACATTCTAAGGAATGGCGCCTTGGACAAGAGAAAATATCGAACCAGCAAAGGCGACAGCGGAAAGACAGCTGTACGGGCACAGAACAAAGAAGTGATAGGATGCTATTTCTGTGGCAAGGAATCACATTCACGGGAAAAATGTCCAGCTCGGAAGGCAACTTGTTCACATTGTAAGAAGATTGGACATTGGGCAAAGGTTTGCAAAAACAAAAGCGTGAGGGCAGTGGAGAAAGAATCTGAGGAATCAAATCCGAAGAAGAAAACAACAACAAAGATGGATTTATAGGATTAATGGTAGGATCTAATCAAAATTCATACTCAATGCCACAACGGTTTTGTAGGCTAGAAATTGAAGGGTTTTCAAATAAAATTAAGTTTTTGGTAAACTTATTCCAGAAAATCTTTTAAAAAAATTAAAAGCTCCTGAGGATGTCATATCGGGTCCAGATGGTCGACCTTTACATGTAATCGGTACCTTAAAGTTGGAAATCACATATCGAGACAAAAAATCTCAACTTCAAGTATATGTTTTAAAAAATTTACAAACTCCTATTTTAGGCAGATCAGGAATAGTTGATCTAGAGATCTTAAAATTCATAGGTCAGGTGAGTCTTCAAGAGATATTACCAGATGAGAAAACAAAAGTAGATGTAATCTCTGAATTTCCTAACTTGTTTAACGGTCTGGGGGAATTCAAGGGAGAAATTGAAATTCAAATTAAGGAGAGAGCAAAACCGTTTGTTTAGGCAGCTCCTAGGGTAGTACCTTTACCACTTTTACCCAAATTAGAATCCGAACTTAAACGACTTCAGTCTTTGGGCATAATTGTACCAGTTGCCGAACCAACTGCATGGGTTTCGCCCATTGTTGTAGTTCCCAAAGGGAAGGGGGTTCGCTTGTGTTGCGATTATAGAAGACTAAATGAGAGCGTTTTGAGATCGCATTTTCCAATCGATAAAGTCGAGACTACTTTAGCTAAATTCAAATTTTTTTCTACAAAAAATTTAGACGATCTAACCCCCCGATTACAGCGTTTCAGAATTCGATTAATGCGATATATTTATACTGTTATCTATACACCGGGTAAAGATTAAACTGTGCCTGATGGGTTAAGTAGCAATCCTCTGAAGTATACCGAACCAGATGAGTTGCGAAGTGAAGTCGAGACACATGTTTCTATGATAATAAAAAATTTACCAATTAAAGACAAATTTTTAAAACTTATCACGGAGGAACAAAGGAAATATCCAGTTTGTAAAAAATTGATCGAGTACTCCTCTACGAGTTGACCTGAAAAACATCAACTTTCACCCGATTTGACTTTTTATTATAAATATAGAAATGACATGACATTTCCATGAATGAAAATTTCTTACTCAAAGGTACGCGTATAATTATTCCACCCACACTGCAAAAACAAGTTTTGGATTTTATTCATTTAGGCCATCAGGGCATAACGCCAGATGAGTGTTTGGTGGGTAGACCTTTCTACACAAATCGAAATTTTAGTAAAAAATTGTCCAAATTGCATTGAAGAGAGAATTAATATTAAAGAACCGGTTCAAAAAGATACAAATGTCGCGACTAGACACTGGCAAAAAAATTGTGTTGATCTGTATAAATGTCACGAAGTTTGATATTTAATAACAGATTATTATTCTTTCTTTTTCACGAATAATAATTGGCAAAATGAAAGAGGTTTTTGCTATGGGAATGCTGAAGAGGTGCGAAGTGACAATGGTCCTCAATTTTCGGATGAATTTAAAGAGTGTGCTAATAAATATAATTTTAAATATATCACTTCGAGCCCTTGGTACCCACAATCCAATGGAAAAGTCGAGTCTACTGTCAAAATTGCAAAAAATCTTATTAAGAAAATTAAAAATCTTTTGGAAATGGTTTTACACCGGGAGAACTTTTAATGTCAAGAAAGTTGCGCTCAACGAGGAAAGAAAGAGAAAAGAAAAGGAAAATTATGATAAGAAACATAGAGTTAAGGAATTATCTAAACTCATTCCTGTTAATAGTGTCTGGATTACGGATCTAAAAAAATATGGGAAAATAATTAAAAAATTGGATGAACCGAGATCTTATTTGATCCAAACAGATCAAGGCGAATTTAGGCGAAATCGATGGCACCTTGTTTTGGCGCCATATGTACAGTTTCAAAACTTTAATAAAAAACCGGTCCAGGTACCAATGCCAGAAACATCTAAAAGTGATACGGAAGTTTGTGTTTCATCGCAGCCTAAAAATGAAGCTAGTGCGGTGTCGGAAAATAAAACAGAACAAAGTGCGCCCATAGAATAGTCCGTAGCAAATAGACGTTCATTGCGCCAACAGAAAAAGCCCGCATGGCTAAAAGACTTTGTAATGTAATGTTATTTCATTTAAAAGGGGAAAGATGTTGCATCAGGGTTGTTCGGTGGTCTGTGGTGTTCTTATTCTATGGTCTTGAGAGGTTAGAATGTGGGACTCTCGGCCTGGTATCTCGCGCGCTTATGTCTGAACCTCATGACGCAGATTAAATAAAGGACTTGTAGTGGAGTTCTCTATTATTATAAAAAGCCTCCAATACGACATAATCCACAGTGTCTTGTACAGGGTGGTCTACTGGGATAGACAAAAATAGAAATATACCAGATCTCACGGTGCAGGACAAAGACAAACGAACAATTACCCTAGCACACATTTTCTGTCTCTGTGTCCCCCGTTAACATTGAAAAGAAGCACCAAGAAAAAATCGAAAAATACTTACCACCTCCTGAGGATATGGAGCAGACACAGTCTATCAAAACCATCCCCATGATAGTAGGAGCATCATGCGAGACCCCGACGAAGCTGGCGAAAAACCTTGAAGCCATCGGACTGCAGAAACTTGCAACATAATGCGTCTTAAACCATAAAATTACACAAAAACAATTGTAGAGAGATTTTAGTATCAATTTAAAATATAATAATAATAACAATAATAAATAGTCTTTAACAAAATACAACAAAGGAATATACCACAATAGGAGCACAGGTGGGGAGGTCTGGGAGCGCTACTCCATCTAAATACCGATACAATATAGAACACCCCAGAACATTCAGAATTTAACAAAAACAAAAAGAAAATAATAAAAAAACTAACAAAAATAAACGATTTTAATAAGTGAAAGGGTTCTGAAACGCAGCCGTACTACGATTGGGAACATAGAACTGATTACGGTGACGTAATGTTATGATAATATGATGATAATCAATCCTTGAGTGCCGGCGTTAAATGATCAAGTTTACGCAAACCATAGCTGTATCTCGGGAAGGCATTTTGCAATTTTTGTAAGCTGTTTTAATAGTCTTTTCGTCTTAGACCTGGCCAATATACAACGTCTGCATATAAGATTATAAGCGAGTCACATAGTTTGAGTCTAATCTCAGTAGACAGTAGTCTTTATACATGCAAAGTCCTTTCAAATTCAAAAAGCAACTTACTATCACGAAAGACTCCTGAGTTTATTTTATTAGCACAAAAACAACCTGCGTATCAAATCATATTTGCATATCATGAGCATACTGATGAGAATGACATTTGTTTAGGTGTTTAGGGAAGTCAAAGGTGTAAATCGAGAACAATAAAGGTAACCCCAAGACACTCCCTTAAAATTGGTAGAAGTTAGACACCACTGATCCCAACGTGACACTCTGCCGACGAACGCCCAAACAAGTTCTAGTAAAAGTAACTTTAACATAAGATTACGATTTAAGTTATCAGAGGCCTTGCAATAATCCAACAAAATCAAACAAGTATCTCTTAACACATCCTGATTGGGAGGCAGGCAAAAGATTTGAAGCTAATGGATCAAAAATGTGAGATTTCTGTAGGTGAAATTATCTTAGGAATGGGTATTATATTAGCGTCTTTCCACAAGAAGGGAAATTTGCAGGAAATACATTGGTTAACAATAGTGTTGGGACCGGTCAATTGACCGTTAATTAACCACTTCTTAACTGACCGGTCAATTGAACACTTCTTGACTAGTTGAAAAATGTTTTAAATAGTATCTTGCAATTCTGGAGTGTTATCTATCATTATTCAATAATATTATGTATTTTATAATAAATTATTGGGCATTTGTGATGTTCAATTTACCTATTCTTGAAGGAATCCATATAATAATATCGAGTCCATTTGGTTCCCTGAACGACGCCACCGCGAAGTAACGCACAATAGAAATATAAATTTCCGGGTATTTTTAAAATTAATTAATATTTTTTAAATCAATTGACACAAAAAAACTTGCTTTTCACAGCAACAGAAAGAGGAACATCTTGTTTAAAAAACTGATTAAAGGTGGACGGAACCACAAACATCGACTGGATTACAGCAAGGCCTCGCATTGATGTTTAAATAGTTCAGTGTCTTCCACAAACCTTTGCACAAAGCCAAGGCAAAATATCAAAACCACATAAATAAAGAACAGGAAATCTGGGAATTGAATATAACTGGAGCAGTATTGTTTGGAGTGATAAAGCGAGAATTCTTATTGGTGGAGCACAGAAAATCCTCATGCTATCGGCAAGGTCGCTTTGGATTCAATGCCTGTGTAGGAATTTTCCGCGATAGGTTTGTGGAAATTTATTTCTTTTATTGAAAATCTGGCAGCAAATGGTTATATTAATATTTTGCGAACATGTGTTGTTCCATTTTTGGACGACTTACCATTAACTCTTGGAAGGTGTATTTACTATCAACAAGATGGTTACTCCACTTACAAGGCACTGATCGTAATTGAACTTTTAAACGGAGAGTATGGACAATATTAGATTGGAACTAGAAGCCTGCGAGATCGTATTATCTAATACCTCAAAACTCCTAAAAATAGAATTTTCCAAACAACAGCAGAGTTAGAGGACGTCACTTGAGAAGCGTTTGCTTGCATCAATCCTATAACGTTAATGAATAGTTGCCATTTAGTATGAAAAAGGTGTGCTCAGTGTATTGAAGAGGGCTGCACCCAATTTGAACAATTAATGCAAAAGGTTGGGTCAATTTGAATATGTATTAAAATAAAGTTTTCGTTTGATAAAATGTAACACATCATACTTTTCATAATTTTGGTACATTTTAAATTGCTAAAATAATTGTCGCAAATATATTGGGTATATTTTTTTGGTCTTTCTCTCATGTACATCCTTCCTGTAAGCAACTGCTAAAATGCCTGGCTTGCGTTCAAATGTTCATTGTGTTGTTCCTTCCTTAAAATGAATACACAATTCTCAACCATTGCTGATGCTTGACATTTTGTTAATGTACATTTGAGATATCTTTTTCCAATAACTGCAATACACATATTTTCTAATCTTTTGTTGCTTCTTTTCTGGTGTTAAACGGTTCAAATAATTTTATTCCAGCTACATTTCCTTTTATTTGAAGCACAATCCAGTGCCTTGTCCAACTAAAAGTCTATAAGCATAATATTTTGTATTTTTATAACAAAGGTAACCTCTACCTTTATAAACTTTACTAGGAGTTACCAGTATTTTTTTTAATAAACTTCAAATATATTTATTGAATACTTCAAAAAGTGTCAAGAAATATTATTTCATTTTTAAATATGTATTGTTGTTTAACATTTATTGGTGGCTTCTATTCTAAAGGTAGAATCTATCTACCTGTTGTGCGGTATCGAAGGACCAGTAAAAATTTTGAGAATTTTACGTTTTTAAATGGATTTATTGCAAAAAACAATAAATGAGTACAATTGTAGCTCTATGTAACGCTGTTGTTATTGCACTGGCGGGAGCTTAGCGGTCCGTTATCCTGCTCGTTTTCGTTCGGGCAAGTTCGGTCAACACAGTTGTTGGTCTGGGCGCTTGGCGCGTGATTTTAAAATATGAATTTAGTCACATTTGCACTAACATACGTCGCCCCCCTTGAAACACTCCAGTGTTTCAAAAGAACTAATGTCACTGTTACGAAATTAGTCTTGATTGGGTAAAACCCAGCACTGGTCGTTTAAGAACACCTGAAGTTGTTTGAACAGTAACAGTCCGTGTGATTCCATCTGTATCTGGATGTAGTTGAATGACTCTTCTCAGTCTCCACTTCAAGGGTGAAAGTCCATCCTCCTTTATGATCACTAGGGATCCAGTTTTTAGTAGTTGTGTTTTATTCTCTCGCCATTTTACTCGCTGCTGAAGTTCTGATATATATTGTTTTGACCATCTCGACCAAAAATGTTGAGAAAGTTTTTGTATTGAAATCTTGAGAGAGTGTTCTCCTTCAATTTAGTGAAGTCGCAGTCTGGTATGGTGTTCATTGTTTGGCCAATTAGAAAGTGCGCAGGGGTTAAAGGGTTAAAGTCGTTAGGATCTTGGGGCATAGGATAAAGTGGTCTGGAATTTAAACATGCCTTTATTTGATATAGAACTGTGCAAAATTCTTCAAAATTTAAGGGCGCGTCGCCAATTACTCGCTTTAAGTGGTATTTCACCGATTTAACACCGGCTTCCCAAATGCCTCCGAAGTGGGGCCCGCGTGGTGGAATGAATTTTCAAAGAATGCCATCATTCGATAGAGAATCAGAAATCTTTTTATTGTTAGCGTTAAAATATTGTCGAATTTTGCTGTTCGCGCCTACAAAGTAGTGCCATTGTCAAATAACATTTGCGAACATTTACCATGTCTTGCCATGAATCTCCTAAGGGCTTATAAAAAACATTCTGAAGTTAGGTCAGAAACAACCTCTAGGTGGATTGCTTTTATGGCAAAGCAAACAAATAGTGTAATATATGCCTTGGTTGTTTTGAAATTTCTTCCCTTTCTATCTCGAAGTAGAAAAGGTCCAGCAAAATCGACGCCAGAATTAGAAAAATGACGAAAAGGAGTTGTTCGTGTGGCAGGCAAATTTCCCATGATATACTGTTCGGGTTTGGCATTGAAACGAAAACATCGTAGGCATTCATGAACAACTCTTTTAACAAGATTACGACCGGACAGTGGCCAAAATGTTTCTCTTATTGAAGCTAAAAGAGCTTGGGGTCCAGCATGCAATAAGGCTAGATGTTCATGATGTGCAACCAGAGTAGAAAAATGATGGTTAGACGGTAATACGAAAGGGTGTTTTTTGGAAAAATCAAATTGTGAAGAATGAAGTCTTCCGCCAACTCGTATGGTTTGAGTGATTGAATCAAAGAATGGGTTTAAACTTAAAACTTTACTTTTATTGTCAAGTTTGGAGTTCGAGAACATCCATGAAATAACAATGGTCGAGTTACACCAATAAGTTACCCGTTGGAAAGTGATGTTGGTTGATGAAGTTACCCTTGATGCTAGTTCAGCTAGTAACAACGCACCACAAAGTTCCAGTCTTTGAAGGGTGGTTTGTTTTAATGGTGCAACGCGGGTTTTGGCAGTGTAAAGTTTGGAAGTTACGTCTCCAAATGTATCTGTACAAGGCAAGTAAATACAAGCTCCATAAGACTTTTCAGATGAGTCCGAAAAGCCATGTAACTGGATAGAAATTGGATTGATGCAAAGTATATGTCTTGGAATTTTTACCTTATTCAGGTGAATCAACTGCGAATGGTATTTTGACCATGTGTAGTAGAGATCAGTGGGTACTGATTCATCCCAGGAAATTTTTAATTTCCAAAGTTGTTGCAGTATGATTTTTGCAGAAATCGTTACTGGTGACAGAAGACCGAGGGGGTCAAAAATTTGTGAAATTATAGAAAGAATTTGTCGTTTAGTTACTTTGACATTGTGTTGTGAGTTGATAGCATATTGAAGATTGTCGTGTTTTGAATCCCACAGTAATCCAAGTGTTTTGTTTTGCTCTTCTCCGATGTGAAGAATGTTGGATTCGAACTTTGATTAAATTGATGTGTCATTTGATGACCATTCTCGAAGTGGAAAACCGTAATCATTCAAGAGTTTGGATAGTTTATCCTTTATTTCCTGGACTTCTTCTTTGGTGTCGCCACCAGTTAGAAGATCATGTACATAAAAATCATGAAGGATGATGGAGCAAATTTTTGGTAAATCATTTTTATGCCGATGAGCAACCTCGTGTAATGATCTTATGGCGAGAAATGGGGCAGAAATAGTACCGCAGGTTACAGTGTTAAGATTGTAAACAAGACACTCGTCATCTGGGTTAAAACGCCAAATAATTCTTTGTAATTTGCGTTGATTGGGTGTTATAAGCACTTGCCTATACATCTTAGCAATGTCTGCGCTTAAAACAATGTTGTGTCGTCTGAATCGCAGAAGGATGTTAAATAAATTGTCTTGTATTGTTGGACCTACTAACATTAGATCGTTGAGTGATATATCTGATATATTTGATGGAAGAACAATCAAATACAACTCGTAATTTGGTCGTTGTTGAACTCTCCTTGAACACAATGATGAGGAAGAAAGAAACCTGAACTCTCTTGTTGGTTCTCATCAAGTGACATGTGATTCAGTTTTAAATACTCGTTGATGAATTCATGATATTAAGTTTTCAAATTGAGGTTTTTATTTAATTTACGTCCTAAATTGAGAAATCGGTTGGTTGCTATTGCTCGAGAATCTCCAAGCTTTGAGATGGAGTCCTTCAGTGGCAACGTGACTATGAAACGACCGTCATCATTTCGAGTGGTGTTTTGTTTGAAGTGATTTTCACAATAAATTTCTTCATTGGAAAAAAATTTTGTTTTTGGATATTCTTCTAACTCCCAGAAATGTGTTTGAGAAGTGTTGAACATTTTAGATGTAACTATTGAACCGGAAATTATCCACCCCAACTTAGTTTTCTGTAATATTGGAGCATGTCCCTAGTTTGATTTGACCAATACACAAGAGGTCCCAAAATGTGTCAGCACCAATCAGTATGTCTACTGGAGCAGGTTGGTGAAAATCAGGGTCAGCAGTGTGAGATTATTTGGAATTGTTAATGTTTCCCTGTTGATTGGAAACGCAGGAATATCTCCGGTTATGTTGGGCAGCACCAAGCATGAAAGTGTTCTCCGAAAGTTGTTTGTTTTGGAATTAATTTCAACAGAGACCATGTAATTTACGGGATAATCCAATTGATTGATTCCAAAAATCGAAATGTCAACTTTAGTTTTGGGTAGATTTAAAATGTTACAGCAACGTTGTGAAATGAAATTAGATTGACTGCCGTTGTCAAGCAAAACTCGGCAATCGTGTGGAGTTCCAGATCTGTCAAAAATTGTCACGACTGCAGTGGAAAGTAAAACCTGAGTATTGATGTGTTGACGGTCAGTGTAACAGAAGTGCTGCGATTAGTAGAAGTAGCACTGTCGCTATCGTTGGCTGTAGTTGTGGCAACATTGTTTGTTGTGGAATCCTTGTTTGGGAAATGCAAAAGCGTATGATGAATTTTACCACACTTCCTACAACCTGTAGACTTACAATCCTTTGTAGAGTGTGTTGTATTTAAACAGTTTATGCAAAGGCGTAAACATTTCGCTGCGTTTAACCTCTCATTTGGACTAAGTTTTGTAAATTCAGAACAGTAATAAATTGTGTGGTCTTTTTCACATAAAGCACATTTTCTTGTTGACACAGATACCAAAAATTTTGAAGATTTGGTAAATGGTTGTTTGTAAAATTGTTGTTGTTTTAAATCGTTTGATTCTATTGATTCTAGAATCCTGCATCGTTCCTTTAAAAAGCTAGTTAAACACTCTAAAGTTGGTAATTCATTAGTACTGTTTTGAAATTCCCAAGCGCGACGTGTAGAATTGTCAAACTTGGAGGAAATCAAATAAATTAATAAATCATCCCATTGATCGGTGGGGTGGTTAAGAACATTTAAAGCGCGTAGCTTTTTTTGCATTCCACCTAAAAGTTGTCTCAAACCCTGGTGAGATTCTTTTGTGATGGTAGGCAAGTTAAAAATTACTTTAATGTAATTGGTGACTAATAAATGTTTATTTTCAAAACGTTTTTCAAGCATTTTCCATGCGACGGAATAATTCGCATCCGAAACTTGCAATGATTTTATTGTATCAGCGGCGGTACCTTTCAGTGAAAGCCACAAATAATTAAATTTTGAACATCCGCAAGGGCACTGCTTTTGTGGATCACTGATAAACAGCTTTTGCAGGAGCGCAGTAATCCACAGGTTTCTCACTTTTTTAACACTTGGTGGTTCAAAATTCGGTTCGGAGGAACCAAAATGTTGTGCGGCATCGGAAGGACCAGTAAAAATATTGAGAATTTCACGTTTTTAAATGGATTTATTGCGAAAAAACAATAAATGAGTACAATCGTAGCTCTATGTAACGCTGTTGTTATTGCACTGGCGGGAGCTTAGCGGTCCGTTATCCTGTTCGTTTTCGTTTGGGCAAGTTCGGTCAACACAGTTGTCGGTCTGGGTGCTTCGCGCGTGATTTTAAAATATTATTATTATTAGTATTTACAAAGAAAAATTTTTTCAGGATTGCAACGGAAAGTTTTCTTGAAAACCCCTCGAGTTTTCGAAGATACTATCAAGGCATGTCTTTTTTCAAACAAACGGTAATCTTTTTTAAACGCAAATTACACTCACATGAAATAGAGATGCAATTTTAAGTTATTTGCAAAATGTATTTTCACTAAACTGAAGAAATATTGGATAGGAAATGCAGAAACCTGAATAAAACCTACACAGGCATTAAAGACAAGATTGGGAACACTGGAACCAGAACCAGGTTGATGAAATACATAGGGAGGACAAAAAACAGTTAACCGCCCTAACCTAATAAACTCGACAGCAGTTCCTGTTATCAGGAAAAAAGCCCTTTGCCGAAAATAAGAAAGACCCACCCGCTATCCCAGTGACTTCCCACTCCAATCAAAGCAACACCTGTGTACCCTAGGTAAGTTTCAACAACTTTTTTATATGTATAATTCAAAAAAATAAAGGCTTATAACATGTTTTTATTTTAGAAGTACCAAAATTAGGGAGTCAAAGGGTTGAATGTTTTATCTACGAAGAAGGCTGACAAATATCTTGTAAGCTCGCAAGCAAGAAAATCCAGAAAGAAACAAATAAAATTTTGCACTTACGTAATTTACAAAAAAAGGGCAATAATTGACTATTTGCAATATCTACTTCCAGGTGTGGTAGCTACTCTTCTAATCATATCAAATGTCTTGCTGTGCAAAAAAATAGACCTCTTTTAATAAGTTTAAAAATGTAGGCCTCGAAAATATTCTAATAAGTTGCCTTCATAACTCCTTACCAGTCTTCGTAATACTTCTGACTTTTTGGTATTGGACAGCTATCACCTTCATTATCCTCAAATATTCGAATTGGTTCGGCTAATTCCAAAGGCATTTGACCAAATTATCCTCCCTCATTTTGTTTTTAATTAAAGTGTCCATAAGGACGTTTCAACTGTCTGATGTAGTAGGTACTAGAGTACAAAGACGTTTCCACTTTATTAACACGTTAAATCAGCAACACAAACACTGAATAAGATATTTTGAAAAAAATCTAAATCTCCAAATCAAAAATACTCAACAAAAATAAGGCACCATAACCTCTACAAACATGTTTTCATTCGCTACCGCTACGTCTCGAAAGCGCTTTGCTACGTCCGCTGGATGTGATCAATCCTAATCTCTTGGACTAATAACTGAGAAACCTCAACAGTCGTCGGTAATGGGCGAATGATCATATTCAATTTGCCCAACTGCCTCTTAAACGAACGAAGAAACGACTAAGACGCTTTTTCTTTGTTTTTCGGTACAACAGCGAAGGAGTGAAGACTACCTGAGTATTGTTGTGCAAATCTTTAGGCATCGGCCCTAATTTTTATTGTTTTCTGTTATTTGGTGAGTCCATTTAACGCATCCAGTTATATATCAGTTTTTGTGGCTGGTAGTTTCCTCCTCTTGGCCCTCTAACCTTAATCATGGGGGACTCTTCGGGGGGCGAGGGCCCCCCGACGGTTAGTGCTGCACAAGAAAATGACAGTTTATCCAATGATTCTCAAAATCGTCCGTTGAACGCCATTATTTGTAACATTTTGCCACCGGATTGCAAAAAAACTGCTGAAGATATTTCCAGGCTCCAGTATTTTGATGTGCTCTCAGGTGAAGAGTTGTCAAAGTTATCGGCAGAGATCCAGATTATCAAGAATCAGTTCGAGCAAGATGCTGAAATCCTGCGGGAAGTTGCCAAAATCTCCGCAAACATAAGAAGGACAGTAAATCGGAAAACAAAATATGAAATCACCGATCAGGGGCCTTTTATGGTGATTCTGGAGAGGATTACAAGTAAGGTGGGGACTCTTCATCCTATGAACTTTGGGAAGTTACTTCAAGCGCAGAAAGTTCAAGGTATATTGAAAATTTCTAGAAAAGGAGCCAATAAAATCGGTTTGGAGTTTAACACCTCTGAGTCTGCAAATAAATTTTTATCTAATGAATCATATTCGACAGCTGGTGGGTATAATAAGTATATACCTCAAAGACTAGTCACTTGCCGAGGGTTGGTGAGGGACATTGGTGACTTAATTGATGAGGATGATTTTTACTCTGAGGCAGAAGCCAAGGTTAACATCGGAAGATCGCTAAAGCGCGTTAAGATTGTTAATGTTCGCAGACTAACTAAAAGGGTCAAATGCCCAGGTGTTTTGCCTGGCACTTTTGGTTTCAAGACAGTTCCATCTAATGATTATATAATAACATTTGAGGGTAAAACTCTTCCAGAATCAATCTGTATCTATAAAAATGAGTGTTCAATCGAAAAATATGTTAGTCCTGTTGTCTTATGTATGAATTGTTGCAGGTTTGGTCATTGGAAAAACCAATGTAAAAGCAAGGGTAGATGTAGTTTCTGCGCTGGAGATCATCCAGTATTTCATTGTGAACTGAAAGAACAGTTTTATAAGAAGAAACCATGCCCGACAGACCACTTAAATCATGAAGGTAAATGCAGCCTGGGTAATTGCGAAATATCTCCAAAGCCAACTTGCATCCACTGTAAAGGCTCTCATCAGGCCACTGATAGATCATGTCCGGAAATGGACAGACAGAAGAAAATCAATGAGGCTATGGCATGGTACAACCTATCCTTTTTTGAAGCGGCCAAACTCTTTCCAAGACGTCCCAAATCAAGTGAGTTTAATCGCTCTAATGAAAATTTCCCTCCTATTCATAACACGGTTGCCCCCGTCTCTCAGCCTTCTCCTAGATCTGATTCTAAAACTTATTCTGTCATAGCAAAAAAGCGTAAGTCCCCCCAAATAGAATCAGGGTATGATAGGGACGCCCACAGGGATTGTCTCGTGCCCCCGTTGACTAGGCAGAAGTTGAATCACACTAGCAAAAGTCAATCTTCTCCCTCATATTTAAATGACATCGTCAGAGTCCGAGATGGACACAGCTTCTCCAGGGGTTTCTTCCTCTGGTGAATTTTGGTATCGGTTTGAAAATTTAAAGAAAAAAGTTTTGTCCAATATACCCAGTAAAAGTGCTTACCATGAAATTGAGAGTCTTTTTGACTCCCTGCCTCCTCCCGGAGGATGCAGGTTTTAATTTATTAATGTTCCCAGATCGACAGTCAAATCTTTCTGTTAAAATTAGTAATTTCTCAATTATTCACTGGAACACTTGCGGTATTAGAAGTAATCGTGATAGTATTATTAGACTTATTCGTGACTTTGGTCCTGATATAGTCATGATTAATGAATCTTTTTTACTCCCACATATAAGTTTTCCTTGTCTGGTTTCTCCTTTGTCAGGGACGATCATATGGATGGGTATGGAGGGATTATTGTTTTTTTACGCTCCAACATCGGGTATAATGTTTTAGATGTGTCAGATATCCCCAGGCCAGATAGATGTCAGGTTATAGTGTTGGAGATGGACAGCCTTTTTCTAGTTTCGATGTATAATCCTCCTGACCTTCCTATGTCTCGTTTGTTCTTAGATACTTTGGTTGATAGACTTAGGTCAAAACCCGTTTTTTTTTTGCTGGTGATGTAAATTCTCATAATGAAGAGTGGGGCTCTACAATTAAAAGCTATGTCGGTCTGGCTAACGGCTCTTTACTATCAGACTTTATTAATGATAACAACTTCTTTATTCTTAATGACGGGTCTGCCACCCGATTTACAGGGAATGAATCCCGTTCTGTCCCCGATTTGGTATTTTGTTCACACGAATTGGCTCATGTTGCTGATTTCCGGGTGTTATTCGACAGAGGGTTTAGCGATCATTTCCCGATACTGTGTCATATTCGGTGTAAACCGGACAGTTCACATCATCCTGCTCACAATGTTTCTAAGGCAGAGTGGGACAAATTCTCTGAATTGATTAGTATTGGTTTAAGCAACCCCCTTATTACGTCATACATCACGAGTGCTCGTTAATGATCGCTAAAAAGAGAGAGGCTTTTAGAAATTATAAAATTTCCCCTACTCTAGAGAATTATGTTAATGTAAAAAGAACTCGGGCCAGTTGTAGAAAATTTCTTAGGGAAAAGAAAAGGGCGGGATTTAAAAAATTTTGCCAGAGTTTATCTCCCAATGAGAGTGCTAGGTATGTATGGAAATGTGTGAAAAAATTTTCAAAGGCTATTAACCGGGCTAATTGTCACCTCCCACTTAACTTTTCAGTACCGGCGGAATTGTTGGACTCCTTAGTGGGTCATGCCGATGGTGTCGTTGAGGAGACAAGTTTAGAGGGGGATAACAACACTGCAGTTTCTCCCTTGTTCACTCTTGATGAGTTTATCGCTGTAGTTAGAAGTCGTAAAAACACATGCCCCGGCTTGGATAGAGTTTCTTTTGAGTTAATAAAGCATCTACCAATAGAGGGAGCCGTGTTCTTAGTGAATTTTTACAACAAATTATTGAGAAATGAGTGCAGTATACCTGATAGTTGGAAGACGCAGCTGGTTGTTCCAATATTAAAGCCGTTTAGGGATCCTAATCTTCTTAGTTCTTATAGGCCGATTAATTTGTCATCTACATTCGGTAAAGTGCTGGAGTCAATATTAAAGTGCCGAGTAGAGTGGTTTCTTGAACATCACAGATTGCTATCAGAATCTCAAACCGGCTTTAGGCGCGGTAAGTCCGTTATGGATAATGTTTCCATCATAACAAGTCATATTTTGTGTGCTCAGAGCAAAAGTGTTCCTACTGTTATGGTTGCATTGGATATTGTGGGTGCGTATGATAATGTTAACATCCCCACGCTAATAAAGGAGATGGATAAGCAGGGTATACCTAGGGATGCTATAGGGATAATCAATCGACTTCTCCTCAACAGGAACCTATTTGTTAAGGATGCTGTTGGGCACCTTTTGGTCGGACCTAGATCAACCAGTAAGGGGGTCCCTCAGGGATCTCCCTTAGCGCCTCTTTTATTCAATATATACGTAAATTCAATTAAGTTAGTAATTCCTCATAGGGTTTCTATTTTCCAGTATGCGGATGATATTGTTCTTCTATGTAGCGATGTCAATGTCCTCTTTGCTATAGACTTGATGAATAAAGCCTTGGTGGCAGTGGCTGATTGGATGCATAGGTTTAACTTGCAGCTTAGTCCGCAAAAGTCGTCTGCTATTTTATTCTCTAGATCTGCTTTGGTTGGACTTCCCGACTTGGTAATTAATAGTGTAAATATTCCCTGGAAAAATGAAATTAGGTACCTGGGAGTTACATTTGATGCTAAGCTTACGTGGGTTCCACAGGTTGGCAGAATGATTCACAAGGCAGCTAGTGGAATTAATATTATGAGATTTCTATCCAGGACATGGTGGGGAGCCCATCCGTCTACTCTTCTGATATTTTATAAAGCTTTTGTGCGTTCCCATCTTGACTATGGTTCTATGGTACTGGGGTGCTGTGGGAAAAAAACCCTGTCTGGTCTGGATAGGATTCAATATCAGGCTTTAAGAGTGACATTGGGTATGATGAAATCAACTCCAATTAATATTTTATCGGGAGAGGCTTGTGAAACAAGTTTGGAGGTGAGGAGGATTATGTTGGCTTCTAAGTTTTTGGTCAAGTCCCTTAGAATCAGAAATAATCCTAGTTTCTTAGCTACCCAACGATTATATATTGCCTATCAAGAAAATCATAACTTTTTTAGAAGGAAGGCGAATTTACCCTTAGTTGAGGCATTTGACTACACCGCCACATATCATAATATTATCGATAGTGGAGACGTTCTAGCGTGTTTTAATAAGGAGCTGGCCCCTCAGCTTACGCCTATTAATTTTGTTAATTCCAAAATTGAGAAAGGGGTGGGTCTAAATGAAACTGAGTTTCGGGAATTTTGTTCTAAAATGTGGACCGGGGAAGAGTCATTTATATTTACCGATGCCTCTAAGGGACCAGATGATAGAGTTGGCTTTGGAGTATTTATTCCGTCTCTCAATGTTAGGGTCGGGCATGGGTTGAATAGCGCGTTTTGTATTTGCTCTGCAGAAATGGTAGCTATTAGTTACGCCCTAGATCTTATATTAGATTATAATATTAAACGGGCAGTAATTGTCTCCGATTCCAAAAGTGCCCTGCAGAGCTTCGGATGCAGTGCGGTTGAAGCTTCCAACAGCTACATTCTACTAGATATTAAAGCAAAGATTGATATTTTGAAGCGCAGACTTGGGCGGAAAATATCGTTATGCTGGATTCCAAGCCATTCGGGGATAAGACATAATGAAACGGTGGATAGAATAGCCTCAGAAGCTAGACTTTTAGACCCGCTGAATTTAAGGCCCCCTTTTAGTGAATTTATCCCGATAATTAGAGCAAAGATGTGGCACATCTGGGCCATCAAGTGGAGAGAGTGGGGCCGGTCAAAGGGCAGACTTTATAGTGCAGTTTATAAGACACCTCCAACAGTTCCATGGTTCCACAAACTGCAGCTGTCTAGAAAGGAGATTACAACAGTGTGCAGAATGAGGAGTAATCATTGTAGTTCCCCAGCACATCTTTACAAGATAAACGTCAAAATATCTAACCTGTGTGCTTGTGGAGGGGTGGGAGATATTGAACATATTTTGTTTGATTGAACTTTAAAGTTTAGTCTCCT
Source organism: Cylas formicarius (assembly GCF_029955315.1). Taxonomy (NCBI): domain Eukaryota; kingdom Metazoa; phylum Arthropoda; class Insecta; order Coleoptera; family Brentidae; genus Cylas; species Cylas formicarius. The sequence continues at coordinate 16,845,192 of NW_026844352.1, read as the reverse complement.
TCGCTGGAGAAGATCTGACAATCCTCGACATTTGGAACTTCAAAAATCAGCCTTCTTCGCCAAAGAAGATACGAAAATCCTCGACATTTAGAACTTCAAAATTCTGTCTCCTTCCTGGAGAAGATCCGAGAATTTCGACGGAAGTCGGCAATGGGCGAATGATCCTGGTAGTCGTGCCCAACAGCTATCTGTGAAACGCATCATTGAATTGAATTGAATTGAAGCTTTTTCTGTTAGGACTGTGTGTGCCGATTCGCAAATGTAATTTTCAAGATAAAAAGTTACAAAGGGTATTAGATTAGCTTTGTTTTTTTGGAAATTGTTCTGAAATGAAGTATATGCAAGTCTATGTTTAACAATGTGAAAGTTTCTTTTTTTGGGACCAAGTCCAAGTATTGCTATGTAAGCTTTAAAAAATTTATCATGTCCAAACCAGACTCGCATTCGAAGAAATTCAATAATTCCAAAGCTGCGGCCAAACCAAAATCTAAAAGCACTGAAAGTTTATTTGCCAACTTCACCATGTGGTCATCATCTAACAGCGGTAGATTTAATCCCCCATTGCCTTCAAATTATTCGCTATATGGTTTATATTGGCAATCAGTTTTGCAGCAAAACCAATTATGTGATCCATTTAATACTTTCCTGCCACAGCATCAGCAAATAAGCAAATTGACAAGTAATGCTCAGCATCAAATATATCATTTATCTCGAGTTATCAACAGACAATGCAAAGACACTCGTAGAAATAGAAGTGCTGGTGGAAAACCCAGAAATTGTTTGAATGAATTAACAAAGGGTAAGTCTGAAGTGAAAACTTCATGTTTGTTCTTAAAGTCTGGGTGTGGGTTTTTTTTCAGTTTGTGAACTACTCTGCAAAAGAAATGGGGATTTTACATTCACTGTTATGTCTTACAATGTACTAGCACAAGATTTAATTAAAGAACACCCAGAACTTTACAGAATGCATGACCCAAATGCTCTAAGGTGGAATGTTAGGTGGCGAAATTTGTATAATGAAATTAAAGTTCTTAGTCCTGATGTAAGCATGATGAGATAAATGTATCTGTGATTGATTTTATTGAAAATGCTTTTGTACAGATTATGTGTCTTCAGGAGGTGCAAAATTCACATATTGGAGCATATTATGATAAACTTGAAGCACTCGGTAAGATGTGACTCTATATGACAGTTCCAATATTAATTCTGTTGAATTGTAAGGTTACATTGGTATATATAAAAAACGAACCGGGTGTAGAGTTGATGGTTGCGCTATATTCTATAAAGCCCATTTGTTTGCCTTGGAGGAATATGAGACTGTAGAGTTTTTTCAGCCCAATGTGCCAATATTAAACCGGGATAATGTTGGCATAATTGCAACATTTTCACCCAAACGCCATCCGCACAAGTCATTTGTAATTGCAACTACACACACATCTATTGTACAATCCCAAACGTGAGGATGTACGTTTGGCTCAAATGCAGTTGCTGCTTACAGAAGTAGAGAGGTTGAGTTTCAGATATAAATTCAAGTGAGTGGGCCATGTTTAGTCAGTATCCATATGTGAAAGTTTTTATTTTAGGTTGAAAAATCCTTATTTGCCTATAATTCTGACAGGTGATTTAAATTCAACCCCAGATTCAGAAGTGTACAGCTTTTTAACTAAAGATTCATTGAACTATGAACATCTTAGTAATAGGTCTGTAATTGAAGTAAGCAGTAATAAGCAGAAAAAGTTTTTGGTGCCACCTCATTTGGGTATAACAGGTAATGAAGATTTAATGTTTTGTTTCATTGAACTGTTTCATGTGTCAATAGTATCAAAAGTAGTGTTTTTAGAGTGTATAACCTTGCTTGCAAAACATTAGCCTAGCTTTCAAAGATTCTGGATTCCTCCTGCGTCTGTTGTTGAATCTAAATAGCAATTATATGGTATTTTGTTTATTGTTAATATTGATTTGTTCTCATTTAATCTTGTATGGTTTGATGAAGTCAAAAGTCGGTGCTTCTACCTGCTACTTCTGCGACAAATAAAAGATTCTGCAAACTGAATTTTCTTACCCCTTTTGATTTTTGAAATACAGAATATTTTTGGAAGCTTTGTATTTTGAAACACCCGTTGTATCACAGTTAATTCTAACGAAAAGTAAAACTGGGTTTGTTGCCGTTTTTTACATAGAATTGAGTGGTATACTCGGTTTTTTTCTATCTTCAATTATTTTCGAGTAACAAACCAAACATATTTAATGGGTCGCCCGGTTGTTCTCAATATTACGTCTAATATTTAAGTTTTGAAAAAAAAATCGATTTTTTTAGTTAACCATTGACAGGGTATAAAAAAACTTTATTTAATTTAAAACAGAACAATTTTGGTAAGTTTTATTTAACCAAAAAGAAATACACATTTTTTGACCCCTAATATAATAATAATAATAATACAGTCGAACTGCGATTTGACACATGAAAATTTCGAGTTATCAATAAAAACTACAAATGCATGTACTTTTTTGTGAATGAACATTTATTCATTCATTTTTAAAAATGGATTATACCTTACATAAATGCCCTAATATCTATGATTTTAAATATATAAACATAGTATGTATGCACATATACATACATATGTATGTACATATTAAAGTTTACTCTTTCACTGGAAAAAAGTCAGTTATTTGTGACTGACGACCGGATTTCTTATTTTGGTTTTCAACATAAGCTTCAATTTTATTTAAACAATCATAAAGGGAATCGGTGGTGTTTTCACTGGTTTTCAAATAGGAACGCAAGACAATCAACGAATTTTCAACCAATTTATTTGAAGGTGATTGCTAAGAATTATGTTCCAATTCCTCCTCCATCGTGTCACTTTCGCAGGTATCTTCTATGTTTAACTGTACCGGTTCGGATCTGCAGGACTCGATAATATCTTCCTCAGTAGGAAACTCTGAAGTAACAATATTCTCATCCACATGTATAAAATCGTTGATGATGCTACCTTCTGCTATACCTCTCATGTTTGTCCAAGCTTTAACTCGATTTCTATTTGGATTTCGTCTTGACTCTTTTCTTTCAGGTGTTCACTTAGGAAAATCAAGGGAATCTCATCTTCTTCTTCTCATTCAGAATACTGACCTAAACCGGCATTTTTAAAACAATTGGAAATTGTTTCAGGCTTAACGTTGATATTCCATGCGGTAGTTACGTCGTCAACACAATCCATTAGTGTAATGTTATTGTTTTTGTTTTCTTCGAAACGTTCCATTGCGGTGATGACTGAATGTTTATTTTTCAAAATTGTAGACACTGTACTTGCCGAAAGCCCATACTTCACAGCTACATCTTTATTTTTTGAGCCACTTTCCACTTCTTTTATAACCTTGAATTTTTGATCAAAAGACAAAGCTTTCAAAGTACGTTTTGATGACATATCAACAAATGCAAAAATCCAAAAATGTCTTTAATATAATGTGTAAATTGAATAGGGACAGTATTTTTCACTTAGTATTAACTAGTAAGTCATACAAGTGAACTTAGCAAGCACAGAAACTGAACTGCTTGCATAGATACGTTACAAAGACAGGTTAAGATCGGTTGTAATTAGGGGGTTCTCCGAGAAAATTCGACTTATCGAAGTTGGCACCAAATGTGTCGTTCAAGTTATCAAGATATTTGAGTAATCGAAGTTCGAGTAATCAAGACAAACTAACACGCATTTCCTACTTTTGACGCTATTGCCAACCAATTTGGTTCGACTTATCAAAAATTCGAGTTATCGAAGTTCGACTGTAATAATATTATTATTAAAAAAATAAAAACAGACAACCTGGTTCTAATCATGCAAAAGAAAAAATCATAAATTGTTGAAAACGGATCGCAAGTGTTGCTTAAATTGTTCTCCATTAAGTCTTAAACATATTTCACACATAGTTCTTATGCTTCTTATAGTATTTATAAAGGTTATTTTATTCATTTCATATATTCTGCCATTGTTCGGTACTGGATGGTATATTGGAAGAAATCCAAAATTGATAAATCCAGTGACCTAAGTGGCCTTATCCAGTAGCATCGAAATGAAGGAGAAAACCTGAAATATTAAAGCGGCCCTTCCCGTGAAAATGCTACGTGCTGATTTTCTTATTGACACGAAAATCATGAGTTTTTTTGATTTAATATAGTAGCACTTGTGAAATCAGCTTGGTCAGACCATATAACGGAATTTTCAAAATTATTTTCCGAATTTACTTTATGTGAGTTCCCACTATCAAACTCTATTCGGCGCTATGCATTGGCAGGATGTAAGTTTTGAACCAGATGAAATTTATATTTGTTGAGTTGGTTTTTTTAAGATCGTTTCAACCAGTGATTTCATAATTCATAATTAAAAAGGCAAACAATTTGCCACCACTGCAATTTATTTTGACACTCTTAATTAAGTTGTGATTTCCGTTTTTTGGGTTCATTATGGGTTCATTAGGGGTCTATCGGTACTCGGTAGTACGATGCGGCAAAAAAGACACGTTTTAATTCGTCGGTCGTGATTTCTCTCCTTACTCTTTTGGTCGTTTCAATAGACTTTTATTTAGTGAGTATATAATTAACAATTATCTATTAGTGACAATTTAGAGTGTTCTAATCTCCTAAGCTCTCCAGCTCCCCGCGTAATCCGGGACTATCACTAAGATTAAAAATATACTAAGGTAAGACCTCAATTCTTTTACTTCATACACATTTTACAGTCCACTTTTCTCTCCAATCTGGCTATTGTCTAGTTGGTCAAATTAACAAATATCCTTCTTTTGTCTGTTACAAATATTAGAAAATGATCCATCTTGAATTATTTAAGAACTAGATGATAATAAATAGTTTTGGCTAGAACCAAATACAATAATGCAAACCTGTTGAAATATACTTCTAGAGCTTCATTATGTCTTTTTCTAAGTTTTCAAATTTAATATTGACTGTCATGGACACCCAATACATGGACAGAGGTCTTTGTTTTCATTCAAAAATAAGATATGTTAAAAATCTGATTACAAATTAAAACTAATTTAAAACCAATAGAAAAACATGTTTTCGGGAAGTTTGGTATTGTCTCTACCTGCTCATCTTGATCTTTGTATGGTCTCTTTTCTTACAATTTTTATAGAATACAGAGGTGTAGAAGACTTGTGTTCCATGTGTAATGAAATAATCTATGAAGAAGAGAGCATGTAAGTCATCATGTTATAGAAATGTTTGGCCATAACATCGCTTAGTGCAATATGTTCATATGGGCCTCATTTGCATCAAGTCTTAAAATCTAAAAAGAACTCAGTTACTTGGCGGAGCTAATATGTCAAAGGTGAATATGAAGAGTTTCGTGTCGATAGAATATTGTCTCTATAGTGATATGTGTAATTTATGAGCCTTTTTTGTACCTGTGTAAAGTTTTTAATGATAGTAATCTTTATTGTGTAACAGAGAACTGTTTCTTTACAAGATTTATTCTAACATCTGTAAACTAGTAACTCTCCAGTAAATTAGTAGCACAAGCAACTACATTATATGCACTATACCACAAATCTATGTGTAATTAATTTGACGGAAAACGTCCATGTCGTTACAAAAGAGATTAAATACTTCTTCAATAAGTACTTCCTCAACTGAAGAACTTTGATCAAACATTGTTTTTTGAGGTTATGAAGTGAAATACAGTCCTGGAGGGTACAATAAACAACTGTGTGGCAGTTCCATAGCCATTTACCATTCACATAAAACTGCAAAAATTGTAGAAACTTTGTGTGTTTTCAGTTTGGGTGATGTACTTGTTAAATATTTGGTGCCATATTGGTGAACGTATATAACTAAAGTATTTTAAAATGTGTTCAACATTTCTAGTGTATCTCCATAGACTTGATCAATGACTGTTTAACTCTTTTAACAGGTAATTTTTTTATGGTAATTTGTAGAAATTGCATCCTGTCTGCCGGGCTTTAAAATAAGCTTTAACAGCGAAAGGATATAATACTAGATTATTTTAATCGTCTGTGGGGAAAATTTTTCTGTACCAGACGACGCGCAGACGAACATTTTTAAAATGCCACATAATTTTCCCTTTATAATTACATCACATATTTTCTTCAGGTTTTGGCTAGTTAGTAGTAGTAGTTAGCAACCCAACATTACAAAGCAAGAAAATCAATGGCGCCAATTGACGACCCTTTTCATACTGTAGACTGTTACACAGATATGATTTTATGATTTGTGTTATTTTGTTGCAAAAGTTTTATTATTCCATGCAATAAAGATTATTTTATTCATTTTTTATTTTTTATTTAGTTGGGGTTCCTGCTTATCATACAGACAAGACACAACCATCAATGATTTCTCGTTTAATAAAGATATTGACAATTTCAGTGTTGCTATTGAGTATATTAATACATTGCAGATGATTCTCAACATTTTCTATTGTTGGAGCAGAGAAAAACCAATCGACAAATATCAAGGTCTCTCGAAAAAGCTCTGATTCAGTTGCACAACAGCGAGAGAGACGTAAGCGTAGTAAGCTCGGAGAATTTAACGAAAAACTTTGAGCTTTTCGGTTCGGGCTCTATTAAGCACAAATTCTCTTTGAAATCTGTTTATGCATATAATACGGAAAATCCTGAAGGTACCACTTTTCAAAATCGATGGTTGATGGTAGATTATATATTTTACAGGTAAGATTATTTTCGTTTCTTATATGTTTTGATCGCCAACGTTTTATAGTTGGTTTGCATGCAGAGTATTCAAAATAAGATTCCCTACCTTCTTAATTCAGAAATGAACGATATGAAAATATGTTAAATACAAAACTTGTAGAGTTTCATCTAGATTTTTTAACTTTGAATTTTTTATGTAGCGTTCTATTCATCTGGGGTAAATTCCACCGTTCTTATTTATAACATAGCACCTTGTATATTATAGGATTTTTTAATTCCTGGGGACATTCGAGTAATATTTCATGTATATAATTCTATGTGTAAGTCTTGTTCTTCGAATTCCTGAATTTTATGTCCAAAATGACATTGACAGGCGCTAAAATAATAATTTTTCCTATAAGGGAACCTTAATTATTTAATTTTGAGTCGACTGCTTGTCAAAGAGAGCCTATTCTAATATACTTAGTCGATATTTTGGATGTCAATTAATAAGGAGTGAGCAAAAATTAGGTACCAAATTGAAATTATATAAATCGTAAAAAGTCAACCCCCTATTTTTCTAATTTTATCCTATTTGGTATCAAAATTAAGGTAATTTTGTAAAAGACTGTATATTACAGAAATGCATAGTTTCCGAATTAATTGTCAATTTAACATTTTCCTATTTCAATAATGTTATAATTCGGATGTTGTTTTGTTATTAGTTGGCCTCATTTAGCTACTAGACATATGGACGCCCTGACTATGCTGACAGTACAGGAACTTATGAAGCAACTACGTAAAAAATTTTTGAGAAGATTGAGATATATCGAAATCCTATTAAATTTTCAGTCAGAGGTGCAATAGTAGGTATGCGGAATTACAGCACCTGCATTTTGGTCTTGAAGCCGTGTAGATACAAGTATTTCTACATGTATTTTTTGATGTTAGCTATTTTTTTTTCCGAAATTGTGCTTGTAAATCGTCGCAAAGTGTTAGTTTTAATAAACTTATAGGTTTAACCTCTATTGAAAATGTAAACAAAATCAAAATCACCAAAAATGGTTCTTAAAAGTTTAAACATAACTTTGAGATACTAGGTATCACACAGGAAACCTCTAAATGGAAAAAATGTTCAACAAGCACCTCCTATTGAGAGAACGCGCATTCCTTTATCCAAAGTTTAGTGGACAATTTGTTTCAAAAAATGTTGGTATTAGAACATCTCTTTTTCAATATGCAACCTAAATTAGACCTAAATGTAAGCGAAAACTCCTAAAAATAGAATTTTCCAAACAACAGCAGAGTTAGAGGACGTCACTTGAGAAGCGTTTGCTTGCATCAATCCTATAACGTTAATGAATAGTTGCCATTTAGTATGAAAAAGGTGTGCTCAGTGTATTGAAGAGGGCTGCACCCAATTTGAACAATTAATGCAAAAGGTTGGGTCAATTTGAATATGTATTAAAATAAAGTTTTCGTTTGATAAAATGTAACACATCATACTTTTCATAATTTTGGTACATTTTAAATTGCTAAAATAATTGTCGCAAATATATTGGGTATATTTTTTTGGTCTTTCTCTCATGTACATCCTTCCTGTAAGCAACTGCTAAAATGCCTGGCTTGCGTTCAAATGTTCATTGTGTTGTTCCTTCCTTAAAATGAATACACAATTCTCAACCATTGCTGATGCTTGACATTTTGTTAATGTTCATTTGAGATATCTTTTTCCAATAACTGCAATACACATATTTTCTAATCTTTTGTTGCTTCTTTTCTGGTGTTAAACGGTTCAAATAATTTTATTCCAGCTACATTTCCTTTTATTTGACGCACAATCCAGTGCCTTGTCCAACTAAAAGTCTATAAGCATAATATTTTGTATTTTTATATCAAAGGTAACCTCTACCTTTATAAACTTTACTAGGAGTTACCAGTATTTTTTTTAATAAACTTCAAATATATTTATTGAATACTTCAAAAAGTGTCAAGAAATATTTTTTCATTTTTAAATATGTATTGTTGTTTAACATTTATTGGTGGCTTCTATTCTAAAGGTAGAATCTATCTACCTGTTGTGCGGTATCGAAGGACCAGTAAAAATTTTGAGAATTTTACGTTTTTAAATGGATTTATTGCAAAAAAACAATAAATGAGTACAATTGTAGCTCTATGTAACGCTGTTGTTATTGCACTGGCGGGAGCTTAGCGGTCCGTTATCCTGTTCGTTTTCGTTCGGGCAAGTTCGGTCAACACAGTTGTCGGTCTGGGCGCTTGGCGCGTGATTTTAAAATATGAATTTAGTCACATTTGCACTAACATACGTCGCCCCCCTTGAAACACTCCAGTGTTTCAAAAGAACTAATGTCACTGTTACGAAATTAGTCTTGATTGGGTAAAACCCAGCACTTTATCACTGGTCGTTTAAGAACACCTGAAGTTGTTTGAACAGTAACAGTCCGTGTGATTCCATCTGTATCTGGATGTAGTTGATTGACTCTTCCCAGTCTCCACTTCAAGGGTGAAAGTCCATCCTCCTTTATGATCACTAGGGATCCAGTTTTTAGTAGTTGTGTTTGTATTTCACCGATTTAACACCGGCTTCCCAAATGCCTCCGAAGTGGGGCGCGCGTGGTGGAATGAATTTTCAAAGAATGCCATCATTCGATAGAGAATCAGAAATCTTTTTATTGTTAGCGTTAAAATATTGTCGAATTTTGCTGTTCGCGCCTACAAAGTAGTGCCATTGTCAAATAACATTTGCGAACATTTACCACGTCTTGCCATAAATCTCCTAAGGGCTTCTAAAAAACATTCTGAAGTTAGGTCAGAAACAACCTCTAGGTGGATTGCTTTTATGGCAAAGCAAACAAATAGTGCAATATATGCCTTGGTTGTTTTGAAATTTCTTCCCTTTCTATCTCGAAGTAGAAAAGGTCCAGCAAAATCGACGCCAGAAATAGAAAAATGACGAAAAGGAGTTGTTCGTGTGGCAGGCAAATTTCCCATGATATACTGTTCGGGTTTGGCATTGAAACGAAAACATCGTAGGCATTCATGAACAACTCTTTTAACAAGATTACGACCGGACAGTGGCCAAAATGTTTCTCTTATTGAAGCTAAAAGAGCTTGGGGTCCAGCATGCAATAAGGCTAGATGTTCATGACGTGCAACCAGAGTAGAAAAATGATGGTTAGACGGTAATACGAAAGGGTGTTTTTTGGAAAAGTCAAATTGTGAAGAATGAAGTCTTCCGCCAACTCGTATGGTTTGAGTGATTGAATCAAAGAATGGGTTTAAACTTAAAAGTTTACTTTTATTGGCAAGTTTGGAGTTCGAGAACAGTCTTTGGTAATGGTTTAAAGAATTACATAATTCGCAAGGCGTTAAAGAACCAAAAGTACGTGCATTTTGTTCTTTAGTATTGTTTATGAATCTATGTACATAGGCAAATACTCGCTTGAGTTTCAACAAAGACGAAAATCGAAAAATGAGAATGATTTTTTCATAAGTCGTGAAAAAGTTTTTTGCCGCAGCTCTGGCAAAATAGTTGCCCTTTTACAAGGTATTTGTGTGGGCTAATGATTTTCTGATTGAATTAACCATTTTGGGCCATGAAACCAAATTTCTGATTCTGAAAGTTTTGTCGGTTCGATGCCTCTTGAACAGAGATCAGCGGGATTGTCAAATGCATTTACATATTTCCAAGAATCTGGAACAGTTAAAGCCTGGATTTGTGATATTCTGTTGGACACAAAGGTTTTTGGTAGAGAAGGAGATGTGGATATCCATGAAATAACAATGGTCGAGTTACACCAATAAGTTACCCGTTGGAAAGTGATGTTGGTTGATGAAGTTACCCTTGATGCTAGTTCAGCTAGTAACAACGCACCACAAAGTTCCAGTCTTTGAAGGGGGGTTTGTTTTAATGGTGCAACGCGGGTTTTGGCAGTGTAAAGTTTGGAAGTTACGTCTCCAAATGTATCTGTACAAGGCAAGTAAATACAAGCTCCATAAGACTTTTCAGATGAGTCCGAAAAGCCATGTAACTGGATAGAAATTGGATTGATGCAAAGTATATGTCTTGGAATTTTTACCTTATTCAGGTGAATCAACTGCGAATGGTATTTTGACCATGTGTAGTAGAGATCAGTGGGTACTGATTCATCCCAGGAAATTTTTAATTTCCAAAGTTGTTGCAGTATGATTTTTGCAGAAATCGTTACTGGTGACAGAAGACCGAGGGGGTCAAAAATTTGTGAAATTATAGAAAGAATTTGTCGTTTAGTTACTTTGACATTGTGTCGTGAGTTGATAGCATATTGAAGATTGTCGTGTTTTGAATCCCACAGTAATCCAAGTGTTTTGTTTTGCTCTTCTCCGATGTGAAGAATGTTGGATTCGAACTTTGATTAAATTGATGTGTCATTTGATGACCATTCTCGAAGTGGAAAACCGTAATCATTCAAGAGTTTGGATAGTTTATCCTTTATTTCCTGGACTTCTTCTTTGGTGTCGCCACCAGTTAGAAGATCATGTACATAAAAATCATGAAGGATGATGGAGCAAATTTTTGGTAAATCATTTTTATGCCGATGAGCAACCTCGTGTAATGATCTTATGGCGAGAAATGGGGCAGAAATAGTACCGCAGGTTACAGTGTTAAGATTGTAAACAAGACACTCGTCATCTGGGTTAAAACGCCAAATAATTCTTTGTAATTTGCGTTGATTGGGTGTTATAAGCACTTGCCTATACATCTTAGCAATGTCTGCGCTTAAAACAATGTTATGTCGTCTGAATCGCAGAAGGATGTTAAGTAAATTGTCTTGTATTGTTGGACCTACTAACATTAGATCGTTGAGTGATATATCTGATATATTTGATGGAAGAACAATCAAATACAACTCGTAATTTGGTCGTTGTTGAACTCTCCTTGAACACACAATGATGAGGAAGAAAGAAACCTGAACTCTCTTGTTGGTTCTCATCAAGTGACATGTGATTCAGTTTTAAATACTCGTTGATGAATTCATGATATTAAGTTTTCAAATTGAGGTTTTTATTTAATTTACGTCCTAAATTGAGAAATCGGTTGGTTGCTATTGCTCGAGAATCTCCAAGCTTTGAGATGGAGTCCTTCAGTGGCAACGTGACTATGAAACGACCGTCATCATTTCGAGTGGTGTTTTGTTTGAAGTGATTTTCACAATAAATTTCTTCATTGGAAAAAAATTTTGTTTTTGGATATTCTTCTAACTCCCAGAAATGTGTTTGAGAAGTGTTGAACATTTTAGATGTAATTATTGAACCGGAAATTATCCACCCCAACTTAGTTTTCTGTAATATTGGAGCATGTCCCTAGTTTGATTTGACCAATACACAAGAGGTCCCAAAATGTGTCAGCACCAATCAGTATGTCTACTGGAGCAGGTTGGTGAAAATCAGGGTCAGCAGTGTGAGATTATTTGGAATTGTTAATGTTTCCCTGTTGATTGGAAACGCAGGAATATCTCCGGTTATGTTGGGCAGCACCAAGCATGAAAGTGTTCTCCGAAAGTTGTTTGTTTTGGAATTAATTTCAACAGAGACCATGTAATTTACGGGATAATCCAATTGATTGATTCCAAAAATCGAAATGTCAACTTTAGTTTTGGGTAGATTTAAAATGTTACAGCAACGTTGTGAAATGAAATTAGATTGACTGCCGTTGTCAAGCAAAACTCGGCAATCGTGTGGAGTTCCAGATCTGTCAAAAATTGTCACGACTGCAGTGGAAAGTAAAACCTGAGTATTGATGTGTTGACGGTCAGTGTAACAGAAGTGCTGCGATTAGTAGAAGTAGCACTGTCGCTAAAGTTGGCTGTAGTTGTGGCAACATTGTTTGTTGTGGAATCCTTGTTTGGGAAATGCAAAAGCGTATGATGAATTTTACCACACTTCCTACAACCTGTAGACTTACAATCCTTTGTAGAGTGTGTTGTATTTAAACAGTTTATGCAAAGGCGTAAACATTTCGCTGCGTTTAACCTCTCATTTGGACTAAGTTTTGTAAATTCAGAACAGTAATAAATTGTGTGGTCTTTTTCACATAAAGCACATTTTCTTGTTGACACAGATACCAAAAATTTTGAAGATTTGGTAAATGGTTGTTTGTAAAATTGTTGTTGTTTTAAATCGTTTGATTCTATTGATTCTAGAATCCTGCATCGTTCCTTTAAAAAGCTAGTTAAACACTCTAAAGTTGGTAATTCATTAGTACTGTTTTGAAATTCCCAAGCGCGACGTGTAGAATTGTCAAACTTGGAGGAAATCAAATAAATTAATAAATCATCCCATTGATCGGTGGGGTGGTTAAGAACATTTAAAGCGCGTAGCTTTTTTTGCATTCCACCTAAAAGTTGTCTCAAACCCTGGTGAGATTCTTTTGTGATGGTAGGCAAGTTAAAAATTACTTTAATGTAATTGGTGACTAATAAATGTTTATTTTCAAAACGTTCTTCAAGCATTTTCCATGCGACGGAATAATTCGCATCCGAAACTTGCAATGATTTTATTGTATCAGCGGCGGTACCTTTCAGTGAAAGCCACAAATAATTAAATTTTGAACATCCGCAAGGGCACTGCTTTTGTGGATCACTGATAAACAGCTTTTGCAGGAGCGCAGTAATCCACAGGTTTCTCACTTTTTTAACACTTGGTGGTTCAAAATTCGGTTCGGAGGAACCAAAATGTTGTGCGGCATCGGAAGGACCAGTAAAAATATTGAGAATTTCACGTTTTTAAATGGATTTATTGCGAAAAAACAATAAATGAGTACAATCGTAGCTCTATGTAACGCTGTTGTTATTGCACTGGCGGGAGCTTAGCGGTCCGTTATCCTGTTCGTTTTCGTTTGGGCAAGTTCGGTCAACACAGTTGTCGGTCTGGGTGCTTCGCGCGTGATTTTAAAATATTATTATTATTAGTATTTACAAAGAAAAATTTTTTCAGGATCGCAACGGAAAGTTTTCTAGAAAACCCCTCGAGTTTTCGAAGATACTATCAAGGCATGTCTTTTTTCAAACAAACGGTAATCTTTTTTAAACGCAAATTACACTCACATGAAATAGAGATGCAATTTTAAGTTATTTGCAAAATGTATTTTCACTAAACTGAAGAAATATTGGATAGGAAATGCAGAAACCTGAATAAAACCTACACAGGCATTAAAGACAAGATTGGGAACACTGGAACCAGAACCAGGTTGATGAAATACATAGGGAGGACAAAAAACAGTTAACCGCCCTAACCTAATAAACTCGACAGCAGTTCCTGTAATCAGGAAAAAAGCCCCTTGCCGAAAATAAGAAAGACCCACCCGCTATCCCAGTGACTTCCCACTCCAATCAAAGCAACACCTGTGTACCCTAGGTAAGTTTCAACAACTTTTTTATATGTATAATTCAAAAAAATAAAGGCTTATAACATGTTTTTATTTTAGAAGTACCAAAATTAGGGAGTCAAAGGGTTGAATGTTTTATCTACGAAGAAGGCTGACAAATATCTTGTAAGCTCGCAAGCAAGAAAATCCAGAAAGAAACAAATAAAATTTTGCACTTACGTAATTTACAAAAAAAAGGGCAATAATTGACTATTTGCAATATCTACTTCCAGGTGTGGTAGCTACTCTTCTAATCATATCAAATGTCTTGCTGTGCAAAAAAATAGACCTCTTTTAATAAGTTTAAAAATGTAGGCCTCGAAAATATTCTAATAAGTTGCCTTCATAACTCCTTACCAGTCTTCGTAATACTTCTGACTTTTTGGTATTGGACAGCTATCACCTTCATTATCCTCAAATATTCGAATTGGTTCGGCTAATTCCAAAGGCATTTGACCAAATTATCCTCCCTCATTTTGTTTTTAATTAAATTGTCCATAAGGACGTTTCAACTGTCTGATGTAGTAGGTACTAGAGTACAAAGACGTTTCCACTTTATTAACACGTTAAATCAGCAACACAAACACAGAATAAGATATTTTGAAAAAAATCTAAATCTCCAAATCAAAAATACTTAACAAAAATAAGGCACCATAACTTCTACAAACATGTTTTCATTCGCTACAGCTACGTCTCGAAAGCGCTTTGCTACGTCCGCTGGATGTGATCAATCCTAATCTCTTGGACTAATAACTGAGAAACCTCAACAGTCGTCGGTAATGGGCGAATGATCATAGTCAATTTGCCCAACTGCCTCTTAAACGAACGAAGAAACGACTAAGAAGCTTTTTCTGGTTTTTTTTCGGTACAACAGCGAAGGAGTGAACACTACCTGAGTATTGTTGTGCAAATCTTTAGGCATCGGCCCTAATTTTTATTGTTTTCTGTTATTTGGTGAGTCCATTTAACGCATCCAGTTATATATCAGTTTTTGTGGCTGGTAGTTTCCTCCTCTTGGCCCTCTAACCTTAATCATGGGGGACTCTTCGGGGGGCGAGGGCCCCCCGACGGTTAGTGCAGCACAAGAAAATGACAGTTTATCCAATGATTCTCAAAATCGTCCGTTGAACGCCATTATTTGTAACATTTTGCCACCGGATTGCAAAAAAACTGCTGAAGATATTTCCAGGCTCCAGTATTTTGATGTGCCCTCAGGTGAAGAGTTGTCAAAGTTATCGGCAGAGATCCAGATTATCAAGAATCAGTTCGAGCAAGACGCTGAAATCCTGCGGGAAGTTGCCAAAATCTCCGCAAACATAAGAAGGACAGTAAATCGGAAAACAAAATATGAAATCACCGATCAGGGGCCTTTTATGGTGATTCTGGAGGGGATTACAAGTAAGGTGGGGACTCTTCATCCTATGAACTTTGGGAAGTTACTTCAAGCGCAGAAAGTTCAAGGTATATTGAAAATTTCTAGAAAAGGAGCCAATAAAATCGGTTTGGAGTTTAACACCTCTGAGTCTGCAAATAAATTTTTATCTAATGAAACATATTCGACAGCTGGTGGGTATAATAAGTATATACCTCAAAGACTAGTCACTTGCCGAGGGTTGGTGAGGGACGTTGGTGACTTAATTGATGAGGATGATTTTTACTCTGAGGCAGAAGCCAAGGTTAACATCGGAAGATCGCTAAAGCGCGTTAAGATTGTTAATGTTCGCAGACTAACTAAAAGGGTCAAATGCCCAGGTGTTCTGCCTGGCACTTTTGGTTTCAAGACAGTTCCATCTAATGATTATATAATAACATTTGACGGTAAAACTCTCCCAGAATCAATCAGTATCTATAAAAATGAGAGATCATCCAGTATTTCATTGTGAACTGAAAGAACAGTTTTATAAGAAGAAACCATGCCCGACAGACCACTTAAATCATGAAGGTAAATGCAGCCTGGGTAATTGCGAAATATCTCCAAAGCCAACTTGCATCCATTGTAAAGGCTCTCATCAGGCCACTGATAGATCATGTCCGGAAATGGACAGACAGAAGAAAATCAATGAGGCTATGGCATGGTACAACTTATCCTTTTTTGAAGCGGCCAAACTCTTTCCAAGAGGCCCCAAATCAAGTGAGTTTAATCGCTCTAATGAAAATTTCCCTCCTATTCATAACACGGTTGCCCCCGTCTCTCAGCCTTCCCCTAGATCTGCTTCTAAAACTTATTCTGTCATAGCAAAAAAGCGTAAGTCCCCCCAAATAGAATCAGGGTATGATAGGGACGCCCACAGGGATTGTCTCGTGCCGCCGTTGACTAGGCAGAAGTTGAATCACACTAGCAAAAGTCAATCTTCTCCCTCATATTTAAATGATTTATCGTCAGAGTCCGAGATGGACACTGCTTCTCCAGGGGTTTCCTCCTCTGGTGAATTTTGGTATCGGTTTGAAAATTTAAAGAAAAAAGTCTTGTCCAATATACCCAGTAAAAGTGCTTACCATGAAATTGAGAGTCTTTTTGACTCCCTGCCTCCTCCCGGAGGATGCAGGTTTTAATTTATTAATGTTCCCAGATCGACAGTCAAATCTTTCTGTTAAAATTAGTAATCTCTCAATTATTCATTGGAACACTTGCGGTATTAGAAGTAATTGTGATAGTATTATTAGACTTATTCGTGACTTTGGTCCGGATATAGTCATGATTAATGAATCTTTTTTACTCCCATGGGAAGAGACATTTATATTTACCGATGCCTCTAAGGGACCAGATGATAGAGTTGGCTTTGGAGTATTTATTCCGTTTCTCAATGTTAGGGTCGGGCATGGGTTGAATAGCGCGTTTTGTATTTGCTCTGCAGAAATGGTAGCTATTAGTTACGCCCTAGATCTTATATTAGATTATAATATTAAACAGGCAGTAATTGTCTCCGATTCCAAAAGTGCCCTGCAGAGCTTCGGATGCAGTGCGGTTGAAGCTTCCAACAGCTACATTCTACTAGATATTAAAGCAAAGATTGATATTTTAAAGCGCAGACTTGGGGGGAAAATCCGAAAAATTGACATTTAGAACTTCTGAGATTAGTCTCCTTCACTGGAGAAGATCCGAAAATCCTCGACATTTGGAACTTTAAAGTTTAGTCTCCTTCGCTGGAGAAGATCTGACAATCCTAGACATTTGGAACTTCAAAAATCAGTCTTCTTCGCCAGAGAAGATACGAAAATCCTCGACATTTAGAACTTCAAAATTCTGTCTCCTTCCTGGAGAAGATCCGAGAATCCTCGACGGTAGTCGGCAATGGGCGAATGATCCTGGTAGTCGTGCCCAACAGTTATCTGTGAAACGCATCATTGAATTGAATTGAAGCTTTTTCTGTTAGGACTGTGTGTGCCGATTCGCAAATGTAATTTTCAAGATAAAAAGTTACAAAGGGTATTAGATTAGCTTTGTTTTTTTGGAAATTGTTCTGAAATGAAGTATATGCAAGTCTATGTTTAACAATGTGAAAGTTTCTTTTTTTGGGACCAAGTCCAAGTATTGCTATGTAAGCTTTAAAAAGTTTATCATGTCCAAACCAGACTCGCATTCGAAGAAATTCAATAATTCCAAAGCTGCGGCCAAACCAAAATCTAAAAGCACTGAAAGTTTATTTGCCAACTTCACCATGTGGTCATCATCTAACAGCGGTAGATTTAATCCCCCATTGCCTTCAAATTATTCGCTATATGGTTTATATTGGCAATCAGTTTTGCAGCAAAACCAATTATGTGATCCATTTAATACTTTCCTGCCACAGCATCAGCAAATAAGCAAATTGACAAGTAATGCTCAGCATCAAATATATCATTCATCTCGAGTTATCAACAGACAATGCAAGGACACTCGTAGAAATAGAAGTGCTGGTGGAAAACCCAGAAATTGTTTGAATGAATTAACAAAGGGTAAGTCTGAAGTGAAAACTTCATGTTTGTTCTTAAAGTCTGGGTGTGGGTTTTTTTTCAGTTTGTGAACTACTCTGCAAAAGGATATGGGAACCTATATATGACGATAAAGGAAGAAATGGGGATTTTACATTCACTGTTATGTCTTACAATGTACTAGCACAAGATTTAATTAAAGAACACCCAGAACTTTACAGAATGCATGACCCAAATGCTCTAAGGTGGAATGTTAGGTGGCGAAATTTGTATAATGAAATTAAAGTTCTTAGTCCTGATGTAAGCATGATGAGATAAATGTATCTGTGATTGATTTTATTGAAAATGCTTTTGTACAGATTATGTGTCTTCAGGAGGTGCAAAATTCACATATTGGAGCATATTATGATAAACTTGAAGCACTCGGTAAGATGTGACTCTATATGACAGTTCCAATATTAATTCTGTTGAATTGTAAGGTTACATTGGTATATATAAAAAACGAACCGGGTGTAGAGTTGATGGTTGCGCTATATTCTATAAAGCCCATTTGTTTGCCTTGGAGGAATATGAGACTGTAGAGTTTTTTCAGCCCAATGTGCCAATATTAAACCGGGATAATGTTGGCATAATTGCAACATTTTCACCCAAACGCCATCCGCACAAGTCATTTGTAATTGCAACTACACATCTATTGTACAATCCCAAACGTGAGGATGTACGTTTGGCTCAAATGCAGTTGCTGCTTACAGAAGTAGAGAGGTTGAGTTTCAGATATAAATTCAAGTAAGTGGGCCATGTTTAGTCAGTATCCATATGTGAAAGTTTTTATTTTAGGTTGAAAAATCCTTATTTGCCTATAATTCTGACAGGTGATTTAAATTCAACCCCAGATTCAGAAGTGTACAGCTTTTTAACTAAAGATTCATTGAACTATGAACATCTTAGTAATAGGTCTGTAATTGAAGCAAGCAGTAATAAGCAGAAAAAGTTTTTGGTGCCACCTCATTTGGGTATAACAGGTAATGAAGATTTAATGTTTTGTTTCATTGTTTAGAGTGTATAACCTTGCTTGCTTGCAAAACATTAGCCTAGCTTTCAAAGATTCTGGATTCCTCCTGCGTCTGTTGTTGAATCTAAATAGCAATTATATGGTATTTTGTTTATTGTTAATATTGATTTGTTCTCATTTAATCTTGTATGGTTTGATGAAGTCAAAAGTCGGTGCTTCTACCTGCTACTTCTGCGACAAATAAAAGATTCTGCAAACTGAATTTTCTTACCCCTTTTGATTTTTGAAATACAGAATATTTTTGGAAGCTTTGTATTTTGAAACACCCGTTGTATCACAGTTAATTCTAACGAAAAGTAAAACTGGGTTTGTTGCCGTTTTTTACATAGAATTGAGTGGTATACTCGGTTTTTTTCTATCTTCAATTATTTTCGA
Source organism: Cylas formicarius (assembly GCF_029955315.1). NCBI lineage: Eukaryota > Metazoa > Arthropoda > Insecta > Coleoptera > Brentidae > Cylas > Cylas formicarius. The sequence continues at coordinate 16,825,747 of NW_026844352.1, read as the reverse complement.
GTAACAAACCAAACATATTTAATGGGTCGCCCGGTTGTTCTCAATATTACGTCTAATATTTAAGTTTTGAAAAAAAAATCGACTTTTTTAGTTAACCATTGACAGGGTATAAAAAAACTTTATTTAATTTAAAACAGAACAATTTTGGTAAGTTTTATTTAACCAAAAAGAAATACACATTTTTTGACCCCTAATATAATAATAATAATAATACAGTCGAACTGCGATTTGACACATGAAAATTTCGAGTTATCAATAAAAACTACAAATGCATGTACTTTTTTGTGAATGAACATTTATTCATTCATTTTTAAAAATGGATTATACCTTACATAAATGCCCTAATATCTATGATTTTAAATATATAAACATAGTATGTATGCACATATACATACATATGTATGTACATATTAAAGTTTACTCTTTCACTGGAAAAAAGTCAGTTATTTGTGACTGACGACCGGATTTCTTATTTTGGTTTTCAACATAAGCTTCAATTTTATTTAAACAATCATAAAGGGAATCGGTGGTGTTTTCACTGGTTTTCAAATAGGAACGCAAGACAATCAACGAATTTTCAACCAATTTATTTGAAGGTGGTTGCTAAGAATTATGTTCCAATTCCTCCTCCATCGTGTCACTTTCGCAGGTATCTTCTATGTTTAACTGTAGCGGTTCGGATCTGCAGGACTCGATAATATCTTCCTCAGTAGGAAACTCTGAAGTAACAATATTCTCATCCACATGTATAAAATCGTTGATGATGCTACCTTCTGCTATACCTCTCATGTTTGTCCAAGCTTTAACTCGATTTCTATTTGGATTTCGTCTTGACTCTTTTCTTTCAGGTGTTCACTTAGGAAAATCAAGGGAATCTCATCTTCTTCTTCTCATTCAGAATACTGACCTAAACCGGCATTTTTAAAACAATTGGAAATTGTTTCAGGCTTAACGTTGATATTCCATGCGGTAGTTACGTCGTCAACACAATCCATTAGTGTAATGTTATTGTTTTTGTTTTCTTCGAAACGTTCAAACAGCTACATCTTTATTTTTTGAGCCACTTTCCACTTCTTTTATAACCTTGAATTTTTGATCAAAAGACAAAGCTTTCAAAGTACGTTTTGATGACATATCAACAAATGCAAAAATCCAAAAATGTCTTTAATATAATGTGTAAATTGAATAGGGACAGTATTTTTCACTTAGTATTAACTAGTAAGTCATACAAGTGAACTTAGCAAGCACAGAAACTGAACTGCTTGCATAGATACGTTACAAAGACAGGTTAAGATCGGTTGTAATTAGGGGGTTCTCCGAGAAAATTCGACTTATCGAAGTTGGCACCAAATGTGTCGTTCAAGTTATCAAGATATTTGAGTAATCGAAGTTCGAGTAATCAAGACAAACTAACACGCATTTCCTACTTTTGACGCTATTGCCAACCAATTTGGTTCGACTTATCAAAAATTCGAGTTATCGAAGTTCGACTGTAATAATATTATTATTAAAAAAATAAAAACAGACAACCTGGTTCTAATCATGCAAAAGAAAAAATCATAAATTGTTGAAAACGGATCGCAAGTGTTGCTTAAATTGTTCTCCATTAAGTCTTAAACATATTTCACACATAGTTCTTATGCTTCTTATAGTATTTATAAAGGTTATTTTATTCATTTCATATATTCTGCCATTGTTCGGTACTGGATGGTATATTGGAAGAAATCCAAAATTGATAAATCCAGTGACCTAAGTGGCCTTATCCAGTAGCATCGAAATGAAGGAGAAAACCTGAAATATTAAAGCGGCCCTTCCCGTGAAAATGCTACGTGCTGATTTTCTTATTGACACGAAAATCATGAGTTTTTTTGATTTAATGTAGTAGCACTTGTGAAATCAGCTTGGTCAGACCATATAACGGAATTTTCAAAATTATTTTCCGAATTTACTTTATGTGAGTTCCCACTATCAAACTCTATTCGGCGCTATGAATTGGCAGGATGTAAGTTTTGAACCAGATGAAATTTATATTTGTTGAGTTGGTTTTTTAAAGATCGTTTCAAAAAGGCAAACAATTTGCCACCACTGCAATTTATTTTGACACTCTTAATTAAGTTGTGATTTCCGTTTTTTGGGTTCATTATGGGTTCATTAGGGGTCTATCGGTACTCGGTAGTACGATGCGGCAAAAAAGACACGTTTTAATTCGTCGGTCGTGATTTCTCTCCTTACTCTTTTGGTCGTTTCAATAGACTTTTATTTAGTGAGTATATAATTAACAATTATCTATTAGTGACAATTTAGAGTGTTCTAATCTCCTAAGCTCTCCAGCTCCCCGCGTAATCCGGGACTATCACTAAGATTAAAAATATACTAAGGTAAGACCTCAATTCTTTTACTTCATACACATTTTACAGTCCACTTTTCTCTCCAATCTGGCTATTGTCTAGTTGGTCAAATTAACAAATATCCTTCTTTTGTCTGTTACAAATATTAGAAAATGATCCATCTTGAATTATTTAAGAACTAGATGATAATAAATAGTTTTGGCTAGAACCAAATACAATAATGCAAACCTGTTGAAATATACTTCTAGAGCTTCATTATGTCTTTTTCTAAGTTTTCAAATTTAATATTGACTGTCATGGACACCCAATACATGGACAGAGGTCTTTGTTTTCATTCAAAAATAAGATATGTTAAAAATCTGATTACAAATTAAAACTAATTTAAAACCAATAGAAAAACATGTTTTCGGGAAGTTTGGTATTGTCTCTACCTGCTCATCTTGATCTTTGTATGGTCTCTTTTCTTACAATTTTTATAGAATACAGAGGTGTAGAAGACTTGTGTTCCATGTGTAATGAAATAATCTATGAAGAAGAGAGCATGTAAGTCATCATGTTATAGAAATGTTTGGCCATAACATCGCTTAGTGCAATATGTTCATATGGGCCTCATTTGCATCAAGTCTTAAAATCTAAAAAGAACTCAGTTACTTGGCGGAACTAATATGTCAAAGGTGAATATGAAGAGTTTCGTGTCGATAGAATATTGTGTCTATAGTGATATGTGTAATTTATGAGCCTTTTTTGTACCTGTGTAAAGTTTTTAATGATAGTAATCTTTATTGTGTAACAGAGAACTGTTTCTTTACAAGATTTATTCTAACATCTGTAAACTAGTAACTCTCCAGTAAATTAGTAGCACAAGCAACTACATTATATGCACTATACCACAAATCTATGTGTAATTAATTTGACGGAAAACGTCCATGTCGTTACAAAAGAGATTAAATACTTCTTCAATAAGTACTTCCTCAACTGAAGAACTTTGATCAAACATTGTTTTTTGAGGTTATGAAGTGAAATACAGTCCTGGAGGGTACAATAAACAACTGTGTGGCAGTTCCATAGCCATTTACCATTCACATAAAACTGCAAAAATTGTAGAAACTTTGTGTGTTTTCAGTTTGGGTGATGTACTTGTTAAATATTTGGTGCCATATTGGTGAACGTATATAACTAAAGTATTTTAAAATGTGTTCAACATTTCTAGTGTATCTCCATAGGCTTGATCAATGACTGTTTAACTCTTTTAACAGGTAATTTTTTTATGGTAATTTGTAGAAATTGCATCCTGTCTGCCGGGCTTTAAAATAAGCTTTAACAGCGAAAGGATATAATACTAGATTATTTTAATCGTCTGTGGGGAAAATTTTTCTGTACCAGACGACGCGCAGACGAACATTTTTAAAATGCCACATAATTTTCCCTTTATAATTACATCACATATTTTCTTCAGGTTTTGGCTAGTTAGTAGTAGTAGTTAGCAACCCAACATTACAAAGCAAGAAAATCAATGGCGCCAATTGACTACCCTTTTCATACTGTAGACTGTTACACAGATATGATTTTATGATTTGTGTTATTTTGTTGCAAAAGTTTTATTATTCCATGCAATAAAGATTATTTTATTCATTTTTTATTTTTTATTTAGTTGGGGTGCCTGCTTATCATACAGACAAGACACAACCATCAATGATTTCTCGTTTAATAAAGATATTGACAATTTCAGTGTTGCTATTGAGTATATTAATACATTGCAGATGATTCTCAACATTTTCTATTGTTGGAGCAGAGAAAAACCAATCGACAAATATCAAGGTCTCTCGAAAAAGCTCTGATTCAGTTGCACAACAGCGAGAGAGACGTAAGCGTAGTAAGCTCGGAGAATTTAACGAAAAACTTTGAGCTTTTCGGTTCGGGCTCTATTAAGCACAAATTCTCTTTGAAATCTGTTTATGCATATAATACGGAAAATCCTGAAGGTACCACTTTTCAAAATCGATGGTTGATGGTAGATTATATATTTTACAGGTAAGATTATTTTCGTTTCTTATATGTTTTGATCGCCAACGTTTTATAGTTGGTTTGCATGCAGAGTATTCAAAATAAGATTCCCTACCTTCTTAATTCAGAAATGAACGATATGAAAATATGTTAAATACAAAACTTGTAGAGTTTCATCTAGATTTTTTAACTTTGAATTTTTTATGTAGCGTTCTATTCATCTGGGGTAAATTCCACCGTTCTTATTTATAACATAGCACCTTGTATATTATAGGATTTTTTAATTCCTGGGGACATTCGAGTAATATTTCATGTATATAATTCTATGTGTAAGTCTTGTTCTTCGAATTCCTGAATTTTATGTCCAAAATGACATTGACAGGCGCTAAAATAATAATTTTTCCTATAAGGGAACCTTAATTATTTAATTTTGAGTCGACTGCTTGTCAAAGAGAGCCTATTCTAATATACTTAGTCGATATTTTGGATGTCAATTAATAAGGAGTGAGCAAAAATTAGGTACCAAATTGAAATTATATAAATCGTAAAAAGTCAACCCCCTATTTTTCTAATTTTATCCTATTTGGTATCAAAATTAAGGTAATTTTGTAAAAGACTGTATATTACAGAAATGCATAGTTTCCGAATTAATTGTCAATTTAACATTTTCCTATTTCAATAATGTTATAATTCGGATGTTGTTTTGTTATTAGTTGGCCTCATTTAGCTACTAGACATATGGACGCCCTGACTATGCTGACAGTACAGGAACTTATGAAGCAACTACGTAAAAAATTTTTGAGAAGATTGAGATATATCGAAATCCTATTAAATTTTCAGTCAGAGGTGCAATAGTAGGTATGCGGAATTACAGCACCTGCATTTTGGTCTTGAAGCCGTGTAGATACAAGTATTTCTACATGTATTTTTTGATGTTAGCTATTTTTTTTTCCGAAATTGTGCTTGTAAATCGTCGCAAAGTGTTAGTTTTAATAAACTTATAGGTTTAACCTCTATTGAAAATGTAAACAAAATCAAAATCACCAAAAATGGTTCTTAAAAGTTTAAACATAACTTTGAGATACTAGGTATCACACAGGAAACCTCTAAATGGAAAAAATGTTCAACAAGCACCTCCTATTGAGAGAACGCGCATTCCTTTATCCAAAGTTTAGTGGACAATTTGTTTCAAAAAATGTTGGTATTAGAACATCTCTTTTTCAATATGCAACCTAAATTAGACCTAAATGTAAGCGAATTAATAAATTAATTTAATTAGTATATTTTATTCAGTATTTCAAAGAGATATCCTCATTTATCTCGTTTTTAGTATTTGGATTATGGATTTCTGTTATACACCCAAAAGATATATGTGTGGTAACAAAATTTTTGCTAGAAAGTACTGTTTATTGCATAAAAATTTAAAAAACAAATTTCAAAAAAACAATTCCATCGGTTTTTCAAAGAAACTTCCACAGGCTACTGGAATATTATTTAAAAAACTTCTTTATTCCTCCTGCTTCGGTTGTTGATTTGAAGCAGCAAGTATTTTGTTTATTGTTAATATTGATTTGTCCTCATTTAATCTTGTAAGGTATGTTGAAGTCAAGAGCCGGGGCTTCCACCTTTTGGCCATGTTTTTATGAGTTTACGAGATATCTCTCTTATTAGTAAGGAGGGATGTGCTATTTTTGCGACAAACAAAAGATTTCGCAAAGTGAATTTTCTTCCCCCTTTTGATTTTTGACATACAAAATATTTTGGGAAGCTTTGCATTTTGAAATCCCCTTAGTATCTCAGTTTGTTCCAAAGGAAAGTAAAAAAGTGGGTTTGTTGCCGTTTTTCATAGAAACTTCCACAGGCTACTGGAATACTTTTTACAAAACTTCTGGCTTCCTCCTTTCTGAACAGTTTCAGTCAAGCTCTGAAGAAGTCAATAGGATGATTGGCGAAACGTTGGCAAGTTCGACTCAGCAAAAATCGACGCAGGAGGAATCCAGAAGTTTTGTAAAAAGTAAATTCCATCGAAATAAGCAAGCAGGCGCAAAAAAATGCCAGTTAAATTTTTTTTAACAGCAATTATGATCTGCTAAAAATACATGCAGAAATACATGTAGAAATTGCATTAATTTACACAATAATTTCACTATATTAATGATAAGAGTGATATTTCATCAAAATATTTTTTTAGTTTCATCAAAATTTGAATAAAGCATTGTGGTTTAGGGGTTCAAATAAGCAAAAAGCGGATTGCGTTTGCAAATTTGACATTCAACTAATTTCGAGTACGTTTCATTTTTCTTATATTGTCCACAAATTAAGTAATTTAATTTCATACCTTGAGAGTAAATTAGGACCTTCTAGGTAACGGATATTTGATTATTAAAAATGTTTTTGAAGTATCGTCCAAACTTTGGTATATTGTCCTTAAAGCTATTATGCCACTATTGGACCACAATTTATGACCAAGATTTACTGTTTTAGTGGAAAAATCTTATTGAAAATTTTTTGTAATGAACAATTAATTTGGTTTAATGTTGCTCTGACTTCAATTGCATTAGTCATGTGACTAGTTGGATTTATGTGCAACACAATATTTTCTTTGAAATCTGTTTTTTATTATATAATTGAGGAATGCAAATGTATCTAAACTGAGTTCTTTTCGCATGTGTCCATAATTCTTCAATCGCAACGATTCATCAATGTCAAAGAAATATGAAGATTTAAATTTTTAAGAAAAAGTATACGTTATAGCATCCATTAATTTTGTTGAAATAAAATTTATAAATTATTGAAATAAAATGAATCTATAAACAATCTAAAGTTTTTGGATTTTATTATTGAGACAACAAATTTTTCACCGGCGCGGTTAGTTCTTTAATGATATTTTCCCCAAAAGTGGAAATAGACGTTTTCTCTTGCACTTCTCGGCGGCATTAAATTCATGGTCGCTAATCGGTTTTTTTTTAATTTAAACTGCACTCTCGCGAAGTTTTCAAAACATGTTCAATTTTCTGATTAAATTAGAACAATTTAAATATTTTTCCCCATTTAAAATGTTATTTTTCAAATAATTAAAATAACTTTCGAAATAAGCAGCATTTCTGAATAAGGCCACATTTCTTTGAAATACTGAATAAAATATACTAATTAAATTAATTTATTAATTCGCTTACATTTAGGTCTAATTTAGGTTGCATATTGAAAAAGAGATGTTCTAATACCAACATTTTTTGAAACAAATTGTCCACTAAACTGTGGATAAAGGAATGCGCGTTCTCTCAATAGGAGGTGCTTGTTGAACATTTTTTCCATTTAGAGGTTTCCTGTGTGATACCTAGTATCTCAAAGTTATATTTAAACTTTTAAGAACCATTTTTGGTGATTTTGATTTTGTTTACATTTTCAGTAGAGGTTAAACCTATAAGTTTATTAAAACTAACACTTTGCGACGATTTACAAGCACAATTTCGGAAAAAAAATAGCTAACATCAAAAAATACATGTAGAAATGCTTGTATCTACAAGGCTTCAAGACCAAAATGCAGGTGCTGTAATTCCTCATACCTACTATTGCACCTCTGACTGAAAATTTAATAGGATTTCGATATATCTCGATCTTCTCAATTTTTTTTTACGTAGTTGCTTCATAAGTTCCTGTACTGTCAGCATAGTCAGGGCGTCCATATGTCTAGTAGCTAAATGAGGCCAACTAATAACAAAACAACATCCGAATTATAACATTATTGAAATAGGAAAATGTTAAATTGACAATTAATTCGGAAACTATACATTTCTGTAATATACAGTCTTTTACAAAATTACCTTAATTTTGATACCAAATAGGATAAAATTAGAAAAGTAGGAGGTTGACTTTTTACGATTTATATTATTTAAATTTATATATATATATATATATATATATATATATATATATATATATATATATATATATATATATATATATATATATATATATATATATATATATATATATATATATATATATATATATATATATATATATATATATATATATATATATATATATATATATATATATATATATATATATATATATATATATATATATATATATATATATGATGACACTATACTCCGGGATATCATCCGTTCGCTCGTTGAACTCCGACTGGAATCCTGCAAATCCTGCATCCGACTGGAATCCTGCAGACGTTTCGCCAAAATCTCACTTGGCATCTTCAATGCTCGCGCTCCGAAAACACTTCGAACACTTCGGAGCGCGAGCATTGAAGATGCCAAGTGAGATTTTGGCGAAACGTCTGCAGGATTCCAGTCGGATGCAGGATTTGCAGGATTCCAGTCGGAGTTCAACGAGCGAACGGATGATATCCCGGAGTATAGTGTCATCATTATATATATATATATATATATATATATATATATATATATATATATATATATATATATATATATATATATATATATATATAATCTTCCAGTGATTGATGATTAAGTTCCACAATTAATTAGTTACAACTTTTTTCTTGAGCGAATGTACAAATATGTTGTTATTCTTGGCAGAAATGTTCGAATTACCTGTTAGTTACGTAAAATCATATTTGGTGAAGTTATTGTCTTTTTTGCAAAAATATTAAAATAAGTTGCCCTTGTGTTGCCATACGAATCTTTTTGCATAAATTAAAATCATATACAGGTTTTGTTAATTTTCATTCTACTTTTATTTCATTAAACAATCTATGAATGATTTAATTAAAGTGCATTTGCGAACAATCTATAAAAAGAAGTATTTTTTGCACATATATTGTGCAACATATTTGTTGTTGATTAGGGGGTTATTGTTCAGCAATTTTCACTAACACAATTTTTCGGGAAAATAAAACGTCAGAAGATGACTAACACTGTGTATTTTGTAAAAGACAAATTATCCCAACATTCTTATTACCGACAAAAGTTCTTTCCGCTTATGTTATGACTCTGATACCGACCGACTCTCGTCTCTCTATGCAAAGGCACCCTGCGCGGAACTTTATTGTAAGTTACAGGCATGCGCACTAACCCAAAACTGTGACATTAAGGAAAAATATTTAACAATATTCAAGAAATAAGGAACAACAATATCAACAAGCCTTTTTTATTTACCACAACAGGAAACAGGTAAAAACTTAGGTGTTACATCTCCTGCCTCCTGTTTTAATTTGATCTATGTCTTCTGGGACAACATCTATAAGATCTTACATTCAACTTATTATATCTACAGTTATTTAGTATTGTATTGTATTGTATTATTTAGTATTTGTATTTACTTCTTTAGTGATATTAAAACAATCGCGGTACATAGATCGGAACATATCTGAAAAAATTTTTTTCTGTTTCCCCCAAAATGGGTTTCTAGCTTATTTCATCCCCTAATTCCCAAGTTGCTTTATTAAAGTTTTGACGAAATATCCCTTCTGTGATTATACGTTAGTGGTATCAACATAATCGCTGCACATAGACCGGAACTTTTCTAAAAAAATTATTTTCTGTTTCCTCAAAATCCGTTTTTTCTTATATCAACCCCCTTATTCCCATTGTTTTATTCAAATTTTCCAATATCCCTTTAGTTATTAAAGGTTACAGCAAAGGTATCAACAAAATAGCTGCACATAGACCGGAACCTATATAAAACAAACTGTTTTCTATTTTTCGAAAAACATTTTCTAAAGAAATATTGGATGTAAAAATTTAATATTCGTATCTGAATATGAATATGAAGAATATTTTAGAAAATATATACTATTTTTCTATAAAATGGTGAATGCCCGAACATACTAAATATATTAATTTATTAATTCTCCAAAACTAATTTCTGTGTGATTCTCTTACATTTAGGTCTAATTTGCTAACATACTGAAAAATAGTTTTTCCAATACCTACAATTTTTGAACACATTGTCTACTAAACTAACGCTGTAGTCCTTGCATTCTCTAAGCTAAAAATCCATTTACCTTCTTCACAGAACTGGGAAATGTTGTTTGATACATTTCTTGTTCATAGTAATTTATGGAAAAATATAGAATTGAAATTGAACTTTCCTATCGGTAACCTTACAATTGTTTTAGAAATATTGGTGATATCTGTTAATAATGATGATTTCAATTCAGGTAAACTAGAATGTGCATTGTTATTGTGCTGTTAGAAAATTTTGCGGAAACTAAGTTTTAGTATTTTCTATCGGCCGATTGAGTGGATTTTTTTCAAATTTCTGGGACCTGCCGTTTCTTTAATGCCTTAGTACGTCGTAGCCCCCATACACCCCTTATACATAATAATAAAATATGGTTTACGAGAAAATCGTATAGAAAATGTCCAAATTGTTATCCTTATGTTTTGTTGTGTACCATGGCAATGTGTGTGACTTTTTTCAGCGGGAATACTCTGCAGGATACTTCTACAAGTGATCTTAAATTAATATCCAGGCATAGGCTGCCAACTAGAAACGAGCTGAAAGGCATCAAAATTCCAAACAGCCTGATGGGTTCGGACCACATAAGTTTGATGGCCAAGTTTTTACTGAAAACGTGAAAACTTATAGGTAGTGTTCTTATTTCGTTCTGTATATTTTGTTAACCATTATTTAAGGTATTTTAGAAATAAAGGCCGTGTTTAAGCAACACAGAAACGTAATATGTTTTGTTAACTCCAGAAGTATTGTCTAATTTAAAAAAATATATATTTTGACTATATTATGGGTTTGTTTCCTGACTATGTTGCGTTGGGGATTGAGAACAATAGTTCGTTTAATGGCCCCCACAGACGCTCAGTTTTTTAATACAGGCCGTCTGTGCAAACCTAGTTTGTGCAGGCATATCGGTGCGTTTGTGTGAACGTCCGGCCGACTGCGCAGGCCGTTGGCCTAGCCTGAGCGCGAAATCACACAGTGCTTGAATTTAGCCTGCGCAAACTTGGAAACCTGAGCGTGTGTGGACTCGTTCAATTGATTTGTTCAGTTTTAAGGTTTATTTAGAATCCAAAAATAGTAAGCAACAAAATGACGAATGTTAACAAACAGTTTTTAAGCGAATTTATTGAGGTATACAAAAGCTTACCATGTTTATGGAAAATAAAGAGTAAAGAATACAGTGACAGAAATAAAAGTCCGCAGCCTATGATGTGTTGGTCGAAAAACTCAAAGAAGTTGATACGGGAGCAAATGGGAAAGCCGTGGTTAAAAAAATAAATAATTTAAGGAGTTAATTTAGGAAAAAATTAAAAAAGTATTGAAATGCAAAGTAAGTGGGGCCGGTACAGAATATGTTTATACTCCAAACCTGTGGTATTATGAAATGCTGATCTTTTTAAGTGATGAAGAGACACCACATGCCTCAACGAGTAACCTAGACGATGAAGAACATGGAATAAAGGTAATAGGATATTGTTGAAACACTAACACGGTCAGTCAAAAAAGTCTATACATATTATTCCCCTTTATTAAGTATTCCAAGATTGAACCCAGTAAATGGTAAAAAGAATAGAAATAGAAATTCACAATTCGCATTTGCAATTTCCATTAAAACCATGCTCTGTAATTGAAAAAATATGATCCGCCACCAGGAGAAGGCACTATATTAACATGCTTCCCATCAACTGCTCCCAAGCAGTGTGGAAAATTCGATCTCTGTTCAAGTTGTTTGACTATGGCTTTCCAATCTTCCTCAGATTGTGGAAACTAAAAAAAAATATATTCATTTAGTTACCTGTTTATTTGTTTATTAAAATTTTATTAATTTTTTTTTCAGAGCCCACTTAACGTTCTAAGTCCTGAAGTGCATGATCCTGGAGTTTTTAACATCGAACTAACAGAAGATTCCGAAATTTTATCACGCCCTACTAGGTCAGCCAGTTTCACTCCAAGTTCCTCAAAAAAGAAGAAAAGACCAGAAAACTCAACTGACATATTAATATCAAGAGCATGTGCACAATTAGTAAAGAAGGAAAACCAATTTGATACAATAGCCAAAACTATAGCCTCAAAACTAAGAAGCTTGCCACATGAGCAACGAATATATGCTGAAAAGATCATTAATGATGTGTTGTTCGAAGCAGAACTAGGATGCTTAAACCGAAATTATAAGTTGGTGCAAGAGCCTGCAGCTAAAATTCCAATTGTATGGAAGCCTCTCGTCAAGAACAATATAATAATATGCAGTCTTCCTATGAACTGCATGTTATGCAACCCATACTTTCTGTATAACAACAACACCAACAACAAGGTAATGAAAATTTAGGTACTTTTCTGCGTGGGTATAACCCCGAAGCCGAATATTAATTTGTAGATATGGTTTTCAACCCTTGATTTTGGAATTAACATTTTATGTATTTGAATTTTTGGAATAAAATGTTTACTTACCTTAATGAAGTCTGTTTTCAATACTTAGAATATGACTCTGCATGTTTCTAGTATTATTTGTCTCAATGCCTGAGGTGAAATTATTGTTGAAAACTTTAAATCTTCATACGTTCGACCAGTAGCGAGAAATCTTAGGGTAGCTGTTAACCGCTCATGGCATGAAATTGATTGCCTCATGCATGTGTCTTGTTTTTGTATTAAAGAAGAAATGAATTTCAATAATTTCAAGTAGGTTGTCTCGTCCACTCTTAGGTAGTTAAACCAATCCTGCTTCTCAAGTTTCAAATCATTTCTTTTGACTAACCAATCTTTGGTCCATTTGCTTCTTTGAACCAACCATTGCATTTTTTGCTTTTTCTTTATTGCATAGGCAAGCAGAATGCAATATAATGCCGTGTCTCGAGAAGCCATTTTCTTTTACTAAGTATAGAAAAACCGTGCCAAAACTAATGAGTGTGAATTTACCCAGTTAGCTGTATAGAAAGAACTATGCTATAAAACTGCGTGTGTGTGGGACAGGCAATAATACAGTTAAACTGCACAAATTGGCCCGCACAGTTGGCCTGTGCTAAAAAACTGAGCGTCTGTGGGGGCCTTAAGGTTCTCGCATTTGAACAAAAATAAAACAAAACAAAATAAACAATGTGAAATGTAGGTCTACAAAATTGAGTAATTGTGGAAATTAGAGTAAGTAATTAAATATTAGACGTTTTTTTAAAAATAAATTTTGACATATTTGGCCAAGATTTTTCTTCTTTTAAAAAACTGATGGATATAACTAGGAGAATTGGACTAACCAATAAATATATATAATTTTCATTTTTTGTTGATGGTAGGTACAATGTAGTTATCAAAAAGTTCCAAAAATTTTTTAGTCTTGGTTTTCCTTTTTATAAAGTTTTAATGTTTACGACGAGTCTGTTTTTTTTTTATTTCTTTATTCGTGTCAGCTCAATCTCGGAAATGGATATTCGAATTAATTTTACACATGAGACTTGTTTGAAATTAATTAAGTAACATCACTGTAGCAAGACGAGTTAGTGCTAAACTCCCAAAAGTAAATCTCGAATGTACTTAATTAATCTCAACTCGTGTATCATTGAGCTTGTTCAATCGTGCACAACTGTTGAGTGATGCAATACCCGGCGAACGATGCGATGCACCTACATAGTGGCTTTGCTTGTATTTGTTTATTATATTTCAAAGAGTAGTGGCAACAAAGTTATGAAACAGAATGGATGTCGCATAGTTATTCATTTCCAAATATCCACCACTGGCAAAAACGTTGGTTTGTCAACTTGTCCAAAGTTATTTCGAATAGTGTTAAATAGTTACCAAAAAAATTGGCACTTTTAAAACTGATATGAAACCTCTACGCACGGAACGTTGCCTTAGTATTCTCACAGTAACGTGATATTTGTTTGTGCAATACCGTATAGGGAAAAATATCACGGTCATTTAGCAACCTGTAATTTGTATAATAACCAGAGAACAAACGTTGTTTTCTGCTCCCGTCTGTAATCGTTCTAATCGAAGGTAAGTAATGTTAAAATGCGTTATAAAATTTATAACATGTTCACAAATACATGTTCCTTCTCAAACTTTAATTTTGACACCAGCCAACCTCAAAAATAATTTTTAATCTTAAAATCGGGAGTTAAAAATTGTCAATTTCATGTTTTTTACAACTTAAATTGTTTTTAACTGAAAAACGGTTAATTTTAGCGGCATGATGCATGAAAACTTTTTTATTTAGAATGTAAATAAAAAATAAAAATAGTCCGGTAAATCCGTCTTGAGAAAGGCAAAAATTACAGCCTACAGATCCGGACTAACTGCATTAGACGCGTAAAACCGAATGCACAAAAGTGTCCTAGAATGCGTCATCTAGAAAGAATGGCTTCATCCTCATCGAATGCATCTAGTCCGGATGTGACTTGAATGTTTTTATTTTTAATCCTATTTTTTTAATTTGCTTAAACAAACTTTAACCTAACTGTGCCAAAAAATTGAGACGGAAATTTTTTTCCACAGATGCTAGATTTTCGCCTTCTATTACCCCAATCATTTTGTGTATTTGCAGGAATATAAAATGGGTACCAAGGGAAGGAAAATGTTAACACTAATGACAAGCAAAGAGAAGATCTTCCAAAATATGAGTCTACCAAAGGAAGCACAAAAAAAGAGCAATTGCAAATTTTACTTGCTTATAAAGAAGGTCAACTATTTGAATGTAGAAAATAACTACTGAAAGCAATAATGCCACAATCGAGGTGATTCAACAATACAACAATGAAGAATTTCCCAAAAATATGATTAACCCTATATCTAATGAAACAAATTATAACATCACTTTTGAATCTTCTAATGACACTCACCATTAAAATAACTTGAATCTAGAAATTCGTGAAACTAGTGAATAATGAAATAATTATTCACTAGTGATTAATAGTTATAATTAATATTTAGTAAATTCATGTATAATAACAAGTACTTACAGCATAGTCGTGCATAAAGTTGATTAATAAACAGTCATAATATATTGGAATGTTCTAAATCACATTTTCGAAACAAAATTTCTAGTCGTATTTTAAGATGTAAATCAAAGATATTTGTGTCTTCTTAGATATAAAGGCCCTGGAGTAATTAATAAACGCACTAGAAAATACATTTTTATGCAATAATTTTGTTTCTAAATTCTATAGGCTATTGATTATATTTAAAAAATCAGGGGTAAAAGGAACTAAGACGTTCAAGAAATTTTATTGTTCTATATGTTAAGTTGTTCCAAAAAGAAGGTAAAACCACTAAATTTCGAGGTGTATATTTGAGAAGTTTGTCCACTTTTTGGAAAGTCCATAGAACCTATTATAAAATGCTCTACGTTAGAATTGACTAAGATGCTGTATTTCAAATTTAGTAGAGTTTTTAGATTTTTTCTCGTTTGTTGTTTCTTTAGGGCAACTTTAACTTCTTAATTAATAATACTTAATAATAAGAATAATAATAATAATTTAATGTCAATAATGAATAAAATATAAAGTTTGTTCTAAATTAAACAAAATATTTTAAATTGAAAATAAAAATTTACTTATTTAAGGTGAAAATATATTCTTAATTATTTATACAAGATGTTATGTGTTTATACATATAACATCTTGTCTTTTATCAGCTTGGGTTTTTTAGAATTTAAAATTCTTTACTAAAACTTCAACTATATTTCAAATGAATTAATTTATTTGTAGAAACTTATCACCATTATATCACACACATTACAAAATCCACTTTTTTTGGTTAAGAAAGTTGGAGGATCGAATTAGTGAAATCTGCAAGAAGAAATCTAGAACCTAGAACAACCTAGAATTTTTTTTGAAACAGTTTTCTAACGAGCAAGCCATTGAAGCAGTAGTGTATCACACTGAAGCGGAAACGTCCAACCTTTGGCCCGTCGGGAATGACGATGATTTGCCAAAACATTAAAATGGAAAAAAAATGGCATACCAAATAATGCAGAAATTAAAAATTAATGATTACAAAAAGCATATTCCGAATAATTTATATTTTTTAACAAGTCTTTTTGTCTCCAGCGAAACATGTAATGCCAGGAAAGAAACAGAAATACTTAATATTTTTCAAGATATCTTTGCTAGTTCAAATGGAAAAAATATACCCCTAAACATATCGGTTTGGTACTGTTAGCCCCTCATGCGACCAAGTCAAAAAAACTTGTTGAAAACATCCACGCTTGTGGACACTCAATATCTTACACGGATATTCTAAGCGTCGTTCAAGAAGAAATTTAACTTTATTTAGAAAGCGATTATTATGCTACAGATAATTTAGATATATTAAAAGAAACTTTGGACAAAGCACCCGCATTTCACGAAACACAAATTTCAATAAATGAAGCTATACCTAGAAACTTTAAACTTTTGCCATATAATGTAAAATTGACGATCCCTAATGTGTTCCATTCAAATGACAAAATATTCCATAACAAGTCTAAAAAAGTGATACAAGCTGAGGAAAATCGAGGCATTTTTGTAGAAAAAGGTTAAAATCTTAGTTACGACATTATATATCAAAATACAGCTTGGTGAATATGCAGGATGAGCGACTCTGATAATGAAGAGATTAAATTCACATTTGTCAAGATTTCTTAAATTAATTTTTGAAAACAATTGTCCCGCTATGATCTACTAGGTAGAATAGGTCATGATGAGTATTTAAATGATGAAGTTTTTCAAGACATTGTTAAATTTGTTATTCGTTTATATACATCAAACGAAACTATAAAATGCATAAATGCCATCAGAGAAACCAATCAGCAAACTGCCTCCAACTTTAGATAGTCTCAAGCAACATTGTCGTAGTGTTCATTATAAAACTATAATATATTTGAACAGTACAATACCTACACCAATTAGGTATACCAAATTATGGATGGACGGAATTTTGAAAACGGAAAAATGTACTGATAACCGAAATAATATTAGAAGAGGATAGCTCAGTTCTAAACACCTGCCGATTTAAAAAAAGGTATAGAGATATTTAATTTTCTGTTAAATAAGATTTTTTAATTTAGGCAAAACATTTTAGGCGTAACGGGTCATTGTGTACCTGTAAAAGAAAATTTATGAAATGTATTGGTTCCTGTGAATATGTAAAATCAATATGTAGCAATAAGCGAGACAAAAATGATCCCGGACCAACACTCTAATTTATCGGACACTGAAACAAATTCAGACTGAATGAAGAATAAAAAACAAAAATCGATAACTTATTATTTTTGCAGAAGATATACGTCAATATTGGATTGGAATGGGAAGAAAAGTTTTTTAGATTAACTTTTTATTTCTACTTAATTTTAGATGTTATCATAGATATAATTTTAGTTTTTATTCTAGCTTCTATGTGCACTTAAGTATTATTAGTTTAATATGAACCCTTGCCAACAAAATATAATACAAATAATTACTAATATCAAATAGAATAAAACAGTATCATCCCTATGTAACAACTCATTAATTAAAAAGTTCAACTATGAAGGCAAATACGTATCATATTCGCTACGAAAGAGGATCTACAAGCAAAAACGATCCTAAGCGCACGCCGGGACCGCTAAGTCGTTTATTGCCTGACCGTCTTCGCAAATTTGACCCTTTCTCGCTGATTCGCTGGCGGCCGTGATATTCACGACATGGCTTCACATTTTGCTACTTTAAAAAAAAAACGATCCATCGGATTAGGGTTTTTGAAAAAGTACCGAATTCGTTGATCTTCAATGCATATGGTTTATAGAAAACATTTTGTTGATAAACCAAATAGTTTTCAAGTTACAACGAGGTAAACGATAACATAAAAATGAGTTTTCAGGGCAGTCGTTTATTCGTTAAAGACTCCTATATAAAAGCATTATGCGGTGTATTTTTAAAATGGAAGAAAATAATTTCTAATAAAAATATTGAAAAGCGGTTTTGTCAGTTTAATGGCTGTATGTTGTAGATGACAAAAATATAATAATAATTTTTTGTCATTTTTATTATAAAATTCACCCCCACCACCCCCTGCACCATACGATTTTTGGATGACCAGTTGATTTTGTATTATTGGGGACAGTGTAAAATTGCGACAGATTTATGTTTTTAAAATCTCTTGTAGTTTTATATAGAGGATTAGTATATTCATAGCTGAAATGAGAAAAATTAAAAGTTTTTGATTAAAGTTACACCAAAAACAAAAATTAGACATTTTAATGAAGTTTTTGTAGTTCCCGTAATTTTTGTAAAGTTTTTAATAATATACAGACGGTCCAAATGAATTTTTTAGGGATGGAAATATTATAAAATATTTTTTTTAAATGTGTCTGGACTGTTAGGCCTTTAAAATTACTTAAACAGCAAATACCCCTTAGCCTACAAATTCACGATAAGAGGCAAAAATATGTAAAAACAATTTCAGCTTGAAATGGTTGTTTGCGTCTTGAAAAGCTGTTTTGTTTACGTTAACGTAATCAAATGAATATCGGTATTTTTGATGGGATTATTTAAAAGGTAGTTTATATTTAGATCCTAAAATTCGTAAAATTTCTTTTCAAAACATTTATCTTGTAATTATGTCAATTAATAGAAGCTTATGCCTCTTTCAAAAAAAAGTATTTTGAAGATACTCAAACTTTTTGTTTAGTTTACTAGCGGCTACTATTTAATATAAGTTTAGTTATGAAAAAACTAAATAAATCCGAAACAATATCTTATATTATAAAAGGTTTGTTTTTTTTTTTGGCTACAACACATTCAGTGCACATTGCAGTAATAATTATTCAATCTGCATATTAAAAAATATGCAGATCATCTAAAGGTGAGCCCCTTGCAAGTCACGATGCGGCCACCAGAAAATTACATTTAAACGCTCCCGGAGCCATTCATGACGTGCAACGGATTATTTTTTATGAACATGTTTGATATATTCAGCGAAATCCCGAAACTCCTGAAACCTGAAACTCTTTAGTCATTGTGACTTCCAGAATATATAATCTAACTAGAAAGCACACCTTGTCACTTCTTATATATGAGAAACTTGGCATCAATGCCGAGGCGTATATGGCGGAAGTCAGAACGGATAGTAGGAAGTGGGTCGCTGTGTCCACACAGGTCGGTGCATTTGAACTACTCCAGGCGCGAACTTCAGGTCGGTCGATAAGTATTTATTCTGTTTTATCGGCCAGGTCAGACGGCCAAAGAAGTAAAGAAGTAGGTGCATTTAAACTTCTCCAGGCGTCAACTTCAAGCAGGTCGTTAATTATTTAATTAATAATTAATAAATAAATTTTAAGATGTCAACGCATAGGAGGAAATTATGTTTTGGTTGCTACGTGAGACTTCTCTCCCGCAAGCTTCAAACGTTGGTTAAGAATTATTGGATATCACCAAATAAATAACCTTTTTTTTACATTCGCATGCCTAAGTGACTGGGTTGGGAGTTGCACCGCCGCATGGGCGTTCCTATTTCAAGTAACCTCATTCTAGCGGCCTCTGAATCACAAGGAGCGCTCACCATAAGGCCGTCCTACAAAACATAACTTGAATTTGTACTTGACTACCCAACCGAAATTGCTTTTTTTTTTCACGTAACCTGAACTTCATATTAAATTGAAAAGTACACTAGGTTTTTTTTTTTAATACGTGAATTTTAGAAAACCAATTGCGCACCCCTGTTTACGTAGAGGAATAATGCAAACATCTTTTCTGCATTTTTTTATTTGCTCTTTCTTTTTTTTTTTGGTTAGTAAATAAATTTTGATGAACCATTTTTTATCGTAACCACAAAATAAATTGTGGAACATGTTACCCTAAATTTTGTAACCCGGGGTTCCGAAAAGACTTTGGGTTCGACATAGAGAACGGCATTGCGCTAATTCTAATCTGTTATAGTTGCAAACTCATGTTTCAGTCAAGCACGATGCAAGGGACGATGTTAAGTGGATTAATCTATATAAAAAACAGTAAATAATATCATAACATGTGGATTACAATGCTCATCTTCCTTTTGATTTTTTTTTTTCAAAAAAAAGCATCAATTAAAATTCGTTTTAAATTTCAAATTTTGACCGATACACAAAGAGATTTTTTTGTCGTAAGTTCTAAATTAAAAATTCGTTAAGGCAAAATAATTAACTAACTTATATGTATTTTTGTTCGTCGATTATTTCTGTACTGACCATTCTGTTCCATGTACTCGATTTCATGCGGCAATTTCTCCGAATATCGGAAACAACTAAATGAAATTCTATTTCGTATAAGCTTTATATTCAATCGATCCCCACCCTATCCTCGGATTCTCAAGTAAAGGCGTATCGCAGTTGGGTACTTCTCAGTTAGACTTGTTTTGACAAGAAAAAACCTGCCGAGCCACAAAGACAATAGGAGAGAGTAAGCGCAATTTTGGGGCAAATTTTAAATAATACATCGTTAAATATTCAACGAAGAGGTGAGAATAAAATAATTATTAATTTTTATCATTTTGTAAACAATTTTTTGTCTTTCACAATGACGAAAATTGATAAGCCCTAATTTCCGGAGTTTTTTTTTTAATTTTGGTTCCAATTCCCCCTCGTCTTTTTTTTTTTCTAAATGTGGAAGTCGAAAAAATGACGTTCATTTTGAAAGCAATTCAAAAGCAATATTTTTATTTGTATTCGAAATTGTTCGTTAATAAAGTAACACACGGCCGCATACATATAGACATAAAATACTGATTATTTAATCGTAATTTCAGAATTTCGGAAACAACATAGCCTTATTTTATTTCTTATAAGATTTGTATACATAATATAACCCCAATATTTCGACAAAATTCTAAAGCCCACATGTTATTTTTTATCTGATCAGATCTGTTTCGACATGCCAAACCACAGCAGAAGAAGCCGGACACCTAAGGGGCTAAGACAGAGTACGAGTCATTCACGGAAAGTTTTAATAATCAGTAGCAAAATTTTCAACTTAAATTAAATTAGTATTAGTTGTAATATTGTAAAAAATCTAACAATTTTTGAAAAATAGAAAATCCTAATAGTGAAAAATTAGTCCCGCCGAAAGCCCCCTCTTCTGGTTGCACACTGTTGCACGTTAGCAAACGTTTGGAAATATTTACAGACGTATATTTCCTTTCGTAGGCATTGAGTATTGAGAAGGATTTTTTTTAACTTATGCGCAACGCGGTGTTGTCGAAAACTGTGCAGAATATAGTAGGTGTAGAACTCCACAAGTAACTAATTTTTCTGCATTTTAGATATCTAATCGATGCGATTTTGACAAGAAGTTTTAAACCCCAAAAATAGGAATTACACAAAGGCCTTGGGCCTACCCACAGCAAAATAGGCGATGGATGGAGGCTAACGCTTAGGGAAAAAACCGTTAAAATTGGTAAACAAAATTAGCTTATTAATGTTTAAATATAATTAGGGCATCAAAAGCGCACCTTAGGTCGTTTTGGATAATCGAACAAAATAGCATATTTCTAGAAACAAATTTTATTTTACGAATTAATAAAAATAGACCAACAACAATGATTGCGAATTTAAAAACAAATAGGAAAGGTTCTTATTCAAACTTATTATTGAGATAGTGGGGCGGGGACTTTTTTTGACTAAATTTTTCACCTGGTGACAATGTTTTAGTACGTTTTTACGACTTATAGATTTTTTTCAACTTTCAAGTATTAGGTATATATTGTTTGGAAACCTACAATTAATTATAACTCCAATTGTTCATTGGCGTAACTGAATTATCTGAGAATTTTAAATAAAGAAGCAAAAAAAAACAATTATCTACGTCTACGTCTTTGATTTTCTCTCTTGCTTTACATTTATAATATTTGAACGTATTTCCTGTATGGCCTCCGTAAAACGCGTCGCAAGGATGCAGAGGAGTATTAATGAGCAGAGGATGGTTTTCAGTGTAGGCGCAAAGTTCATTATTCATCATAAAACTTCTAAATTCGCACTCCCACATTTGGATAACTGTAAATCCAAATGATTTTACGCTAATTTTAGCAATTGTGGATTCATATGTTGTGTCAAGTGTTTCGGAGGGGTCATCTTGAATTGGATCACTTATATTGTGTTTAAAACACTCGGAACACCCGTGAAAGTAACAGCCTTGGAACTCAAAGACCTGTTTTGTGTCGGCGCAAAAACCATCCATTTTGACACCCGCTACTTCGGCTTCCTTCTGCTTGGTCGCTTGGATTAGGTTGATGTTGCGTCGGTATTCCTCAACACCAGCTCCTGCACGGCCAACTGTGATTGTTATCTCGCCATCTATAACCACCCTTGGGTATGATTCCGATAGTGTAGGGTTGAAGAAAATTGCGTCTAAACACCTTGTTGCAGCACGAAGCAATAGTGCAGGCTTCGGTAAACGGGCACACATTTCCAGTATCGAGGAGCTGTTTGTGCCATTTCAGAAAATTCTCTCTATCACATCTCTCTTTCATGTTGTCCGGGTCGTAAAACTCTACGGGCGGCAGAGTACCAACACAGCCTATGTTGGCCAATGTGTTAAACTGATGAGGAAAATGACCTTTTTTAAAATTGTCGCCGAGACCAAAAGCTTTAGGTAATTTTGATGATGCCATCGAGAAATAGTTGAGACTGTCCCGAAATGTTTTCTAGCATCATTGAAACTATTTTTGTTCCACGCATAATGCGGTTGGGACTGAGGTCCGTAGATGTTAGCAGGTAATGAGTATGAATTGGTGGTCGAACGCCTGAACGTTATGAGCCAGCACAACCACCTGGTTAAATAGTTTCCTCTGGTTCTCAAGGAATTTCACGAATGAAGGTACAACGTTGTCTCCCTTGAGTATATGTCGCCGTATTTATAACATATCAAGATATCTGCGTCAGATGATAAACACGAGTCGCATCTTTGTTGGAATACATAAAGATTTGGTTTGTGGAGTAGGGATTTGTCTTGTATTGTTTCTTGTCTGGTTTCCAAGTCATAAAACACAAATAGCAGGTCGGCTGTTTTTGGTTTCCCTGCATCAAGCTGCATGAAATAAAGATGATCGGCGGATAAATGTTTGTTGCAGATCTTGCAGAACACTTCGCCACAAATATGTTCCCTATTTCTCTTCACGACCTTCAAACATTCCTCACACAGGACAATCTGCTGACATACGGTCGCCTTACTGATGTTGGTGGGTCAAACGTGGTTGTCCTAGCATGTCTGACCTCTTGTACTCCGCACATGTTATTCTTATGTAAGCAGGAGGACATGCAGGTGACTGCAGACACGCAGTTGAACAAAAAGAAAACGCCACTTGATCCCCTGGGTTGAGATTTTGTGTGCCTCTACCAAAGATCTCTCCAACAGGAACAGGTCGAATCTTGAATTCAAGGGTACGTCCTGTTAAATTAAAACGGCGCACCTTCTTAACGTAATCTTTAACGATAAAATAATTTTCCATTTTCAGGGGTGTACACCTAAAGCAATATAGAAGATTTTATTCACATTAGGGAAATGTAAAATTAATTCTCGACTCCTGAGATATGGAGGAATTTGTTCAATTTTCACGAATAATAACTAACCGGCAAAAGATTTTCTTTTTGAGATTATTTGCAAAATTTTGATTGTTCAAGTTGAAACAACACCATAGATACAAATAAGGTACCCACTCGTTTATTTACTATATAAAGTTATTCTCAATCTAATGGTCAAAATTCCCTGTCATTCTTTATATATATCCGCCACTCTCTCTGCGGATTACCTGTGTACATACCGTAGTTTCCGAAGGCAAACCTGTTTCAATAAAAAAAAACCGTCGCCACACAGGATCCTCACAAACATCTCCAGACAGGAAAAGTACGAGGTAAATATGGTAGATCTCGGTATTTTATTCGTGGATTATGCAATAGCGATGTTGGAATATAATAACTATAGCTAGCCTTTACGAAAACAATGGTTTAAGTCGATGACAAAGGAACTTTATTTTCAATAGAATTTCTTCGTGTTTTTTTTTTAATTTTTAAAATCAATTTTGTGTAATCATTTTTAGAAGACCTATTTCTCTCTGCTACTCTATTCTTAGCCTATATGCTCAATTTCGGTTGTGAACAGCTTCACCTCTGCATACTTTGCGCGGTAGTTTACAGTTTAGAATAAGTGACTAACAGAACTCGTTTTTAACAGAATCTCATAATTTCGGCAACACCATACTTTGATTACATTTCGTACATTTTAATTAAATATTGGTTATGTAACCTACATTAATTATTTCCTTTAACAGTTGTTTAACACTCCCATGCGCGTACTGAGACTTTTCAGCCATACAGACTTGTTCGTATCTGTAATAAACAAAGCTTTACATAATATGTTCAGCAGAACGTCACATAGAAAATTTTAAAATCATTTAATGAGAACTGGAGTTTATGACAAACATAAGATAAGGCCAATTTAACATATCTTCAATGAAAAACACGAAACCATTACCATTTTAAATTTTAGTTTTAATTTTAAATATTACTTAATATTTAATTTTAATATTCTGGGTTATTTAGAAAACAAAGTCATTTTAATAAACAGAACACAATAAAAATTAGAATATAAATTACACTGAATTCTTCAATACACTGAACACATCTCTAATTCTAACTCTGCTTTGGTTTAGAAAATTCTATCTTTAAATACAATATTTTTTAATATTCCCATAAAAAAATCTAGAGGAGTTAGATCACACGTTTCGCAGGGGCTTGTAGTTCCAATCGAGCATTGTCCAAACTCTTCATTTACATTTACAATGCTTGCGTTTTGAGCTGGGCAACCATCTTGCTGATAATAAATATAATGAAGACATGTTCGCAAAATATTTATATAACCATCCGCTATCAGATTTTCATTAAAAAAATGAGGTTCCACAAATTCTACCTTGGAAAATTTCTCCATACATTTCCCCATACCTTGCCGATTCCACAGCATATTCTGTGCTCCAGCGATAAAAATTGTATCTGTTAAATATTCCGGAATAGTCAATTTTCGCTTTATTGCTCCAAACAATAGACATTAGAAAAATAGTGTTTTCATTGCACCAGTTGCAAAATTGTATTTTTTTACCGGCAGCGCCTTCAAGTATTTGGTAAACTTTTCCGGTACGATATGGCTTGAATTTATGTTTTTTTAAAGTAGTTAAAACTTTAGTTTCTCGAGCATTTCTTGCGTCAGCTAGTGCCCGTGAGGATATGATTGGATTTCCAATACTTCCTCCAATTATATTCAATTCCCGGATTTCCTGTTGGTGCCGCCATGGATATTTATTGAAATAAATATCATTTTCTGCCTCTGCTTTTTCGTTTGATAAAATGTAGCACTTGATCATAGCCTACTTTTAATAATTTCGGTATATAAATCGCGAAGAAGAAATTATAATACAAGAACAAGGGTAGAAGATGCGAACTCTACTACACAGTTGTTAAAAAATTGCAGACCAAAAACAAAAGCCAAAATAACCAATCTTTCATAGTCGGAGTTGAACCAACATTAAAGCAACAGGTGTATGAAGAAAACTTCTGACAAAAACAAATTTTATTTAATCGATTCGACTTTAGATTAGGACAACACTTTCAAGAGAATCCACCTGAATCTGCAAATAATAACAAAAACACAATTATTAGACCTAACTCTTTTTTATAAGAGGGCCCAATAGACCATTAAAAAAAAAACAAGACAACAATTTTGACATTTTATTTGGGTAAGTGAAGCTGAAATATCTTCATTCTGTATTAATGGGTATGTTGCTGCAGGTTATAGTGGAAGATAGACAGGTGGAGGTACAGTTATTTTTGTTAAGAGTGATCTGGAGGCTAAAGAACTTTGAAGTAAACTACAATATTGAAAAATGTTTTGAATTTTGCTATGCGTATTTAAAAGATTTCAATATGTTCGTTTTACCGACTTACCGATGTTTTTTAGCTAGGTTTGGTCTAAAACAGACGGTGTATCTGGCGACCAGAGGAGATTTAGGTAACATTTTCATAAGTGTTGAGTTAAAATTTCAGATTATCAGTGTATTAGATGTGGCGATCTCTGATCGTAAGGGTCAGATCGCTGAACTAAAATTGTAGTTATTACCTGACACTGCAACGATCCAAAAAAATGTGCAGGCCGATCACACAGAGGGGACTGAACCAATTTCACAGTATCATATCAGATGGGATTTTATTTTAGATAACGATTTAATCGTAAGTGATAAATTTAGCAAATTTTATGGATGTTTTCGAATCTGTTTATATTCCACCATTTCCAGAGAAAATGTATGTTGTGCGTTTTGACCATTCTAATAATATTAATTGGTTCGATGACAATTTGCGGGCTATGAGGCAACAACTTCTGCTACTTTCCGAATTGTTTAGGCAATACAGCAGTAATATTCTCTTTAAACATCAATACAAAGAATATAAAAAACTTTATCGAACTACAATAAGTAAAGCTAAGTAATAGTTTGATACGTTCATCAATTAACAACACCAAATGCATGTGGGATATTATAAATAAAAATAAAACAATCCGTAAAGGAAAGCCCTCATCAGATATCATAACTGCTGATGAATTCAACACTTATTTTGCAAATATAACTCGGTCTCTTGTAAGTCAGGGTACTGCGTCCAATATAGATCCAATTCCATATCAAATCACAAATATTCTCAAAAATAAAAGTAGTCCAGACGTATTTAGCATAAGCACGCGGTTAATAAAGTGTGTCACGAATGAATTATATGTTACACCTCTTCTATGAAATCAATATACGTAGTCCCCCTTCTAGTCGCTAGGTGGCCCTACAACTTTAAAGCAGAGCCAAAAAACTGTGGAATAACTTACCATACATTGTATACTCGCCAACTATGGTCTTAACCTCATTCCTCTTTTTGTGTTTTGGTGGCACATGTTCATTTTTATTCGGCGTCCGTTTTTTCAGCTTTTTTTCAGCGTTTTTTGTTAGAAATGAGGAAGTACAAGCGAGATTTACCTTCTCCCTCATCGGATGAAGTAAAAATCTACCTGCTTCGAAAGATTGCATCTTTCCGTCGGCGATTACGTAATCGCTAGTGGCGTGGTTCCCGATCAACGAGATTTTCTCAAACTTACCAAAACGGATTGCTTTTATTGAAACTTGTCATTTTAAACTTGAAGATAGAAGTCCTTTATGGCCACTCTGAACTTGAAAGAAGCGTACTTTCTAGTCCCAATAATTTAAAATCAAAAGAAATACTTAAGATTTTATTTTCTGTCTGTTATCAGTTTAACGTGTTACCCTTTGGTTTATGCAGAGCACCGTGGCTCTTTACAAAATTAATGAAACCAGTAGCTTCTTATCTCCGTGCCAAGGGTTTCCTTTGAATTATTTATTTAGATGACTTTTTACTACTTGGTAATAGTTATGATTCCTGCTTAAGAAATGTTCAAGTAACTTGCAACCCCCTGATTAGTTTGGGTTTTGTTATTAATTACGAGAAGAGTGTTTTACATCGTTCAAAAATCCTGTAAATTTTTAGGTTTTGTTTTTGACTATTATCACTTGTCTTCAAGTATCTCAAAAGATAAATCGGATCGAGTAAGTAATATGATAAGTCAGTTGTGCTAGTGTGGTGTGCTAGTTTTAATTTGTCCAGCAGTTTCTTACAGTTGGGTATACACTAAGAATTTTGAGAGAATCAAATATCCAGCCCTTCAAGACTCTGACGACAGTTATCATAAATGGATGATAGATAATTCGTGGTAATTTACGGAAGGATTTTCTGTAGTGACCAAAAAGTTTACAGAATCCTGCATTTCCTATAACGCAACATTGTTACCAACTTGAGATTTTCTCAGATGCTACTCCTTTGGATTGGGGAATTGTATGCCAAGGAAATTGTGCCAGAGGACTTTTAATCCCTACGGAAGCTCGGTTTCATATTAATGCACTAGAATTAACTGCGGCCTTCTTTGGTCTCCAATACTTCGCTTCCCATTTGAGCAACTGCGAGATACTTTTGAGGATTGATAACACAACTGCTATTTCATATTTAAATAGAACAAGGGAAGTAAAATTTCCTGTTTTAAACTAAATTTCGAGGCGCCGTTGGGGTTGGTGCGAAGAAAGGAGGTTGTGCGTTAAAGTATCTTACATTAGCTCTTCCGACAATTTTGAAGTGGATGAGGAATCCAGGAATTTGAATTTTGATGATGAATGGAATGCTAAAATAACAAATAAATTTGGATTCCAAAAAATCGACGAAAGTTTTACGAAAAATACAGGCTGGCACAGCTAGCCGTGGTTTCCTATGTTTAATGGGATGCGATGTAGCCAATTATTATTTCTAAACCCAGACAAACAACTACTTTCTTCTTTTGACCGGAGAGCTCCACTTTGTAAATATTCCCTAAGGTTCCCTAGATATTTTCCTATCATTTGTTCGGAGCGCTACCTTGAGGTAATATAATAATGCATATATACTTTGGTTAGCTTCTGCAAAAGAAGGGGAGTGGATTGTTATTCCTTCTCACCTAATCCTGTATTAGGTTTATTTTATTTTTGGATCAAAAATAATGAACAATGTAAATCTAACTAGGTTTCTTATAGGTGTGTATATTCAAAGGCCAAGTAAACCAAAATATGACAGCCCTTGGGACCCTAATTGTGTCCTTGACTTTGTAAGAGGCTTACCTTCTAATGACTTGCTGTCATTAAAACAATTAACTGTTAAACCAGTTTTATTACTTGTGCTAAAGACTGTCCACAGAGTCCAAACGCTCTCTCTTATAGATTTGCCCAACATAAAATCATTCCAGATAGATTAGAAATTAAAATAAGGAATCAAATTAAGACTTCAGCTATAAACCTGTTTTAATTTTGCATAAATATGAGGATGTTAATCTGTGTGTGGTTTAAATTATTCTGTTTTATATTGAGACGACCAGTGCTTTAAGATTGAGTGAATCTCGTTTACCTATTACATTTAAAAAGCCTTATATTGCTAGCATAAGCGGGTGGATAAAGATAGGTTTAGAGAAGAGTGGTTTGGACACATCGATCTATTTCCACTGCTCACAGCACTCGACATGCCTCAACATCGTCTGCGTTTAGTAAAGCTGTTTCGATTGATATGATTCGAAAAACGGCAGGTTGGTCAGAACGCTCTAAATGTTTTTCTCTTTTCTATAATACACCTATTTGTACAGCCGGTGCAGGCTCTTTTGATATTGCCACATTTGCGACTTAGAATTTATTTTTCAGAATGTGTGTGTTTTCTCGGACAGTCATTTATTTTGTATTTGTAATAGAGGCTTTCATAAGCTTTATGAAATTTAGATTTGATTTCATGATGATCAAATGAACTTATCTGGTAAGTGAAGTTCGATCGTATTTATATGATACACCTCTTCGTAAAAATTAGCCCTTCCCGCCTAATGTACTGTTCTGAACAGTACTAAAATGCAAATTTATTATAAACGTGCCTTAAAATAGAATGAGGTTAAGACCATAGTTGGCGAGTATACCATGTATGGTAAGTTATTCCACAGTTGTTGCATCTGGTTTAAAGCTGTGGTGCCACCTAGCGACTAGAAGGGGGACTACGTATATTGATTTCCGCGAAGAGGTGTAACAAAGAATTCGATCGAACTTCACTTACCACTTACCAGGTAAGTCCGTTTGATCATCGAAATATTACTCCCTCTCACAAAACTTATAAGTTTAAGTATTCAAACCAACACTTTTCCAGACAGTTAAAAAAAAACTCTAGTAATATCAGTATTTAAAAAAGGTAACCCTGATGTTGTTGTTTCAAAAATTGTAGAGAAATGTATAGCTAAACAATTAGTTCAATCTTTTGAATTTAATTGTTACGGAATTACGGATGCATTCCAGAATTGGGAATATAAGACTGTATATTAGTTTGTGATCTCACTAAAGCCTGACTGTGTCGATCATGGAATTCTTCTGCGCAAGTTAAGGGCTTATAATTTTTCAAATAGCACTCTTAGTTTGATGCAATCTTACCTTAACAATATTTGCCAGGTGATTAAGTACTCTGGAGTGAGGTGAACAATGGAGTGCCCAAAGGCTGAATTTTGGGCCCCATATTATATTTCATGTATAAAAATGACCTTCCTCTTGTGTCTGTTTCTATCTATTACTTATAAAGAAGAAACCGCATCTATTTACCACTTTTAAGGAAATGCATGACCATCAAACCAGAGGTCGGGACAATGTGGTTACTACTTACTGCCGTTTAGGGAGGTGTCAGACTGATCCAAATTGTTGATGCATTAAGTTTTTTAATGCGCTTCCAAATGCTGTTAGTAATTTACCATTTGAAATGTATAAACAAACAGTCAAACGATTTTTAAATATTCAAAATATTTCAATTATAAGGTACCAGGTGTATTTTATGTATATGTTATTTTATTCCTCTTTGTTTGACGTATGTAAATCATCTGTGATAGTAACATTAATAGAGTATTCAGTATTCAGTAAGTTCTCTATATCTGAGCCTATTATCGCCACACATACCAACAAATCTATATGGCTGTAAAGAGCACTATCGAGATTTATGACTAAAACGAAACGTCATAAATAAAATTTTTCAGCGCTTGTAGAGCTCGAAAATTGGCAACTAGAAAGTGAACTTTATTATTTCATGTCTTTAAATAACACCAGAGAAAAACTAAAACTAAATAGGCAAATTCCTTTTTGTTGGCGTATTTTCATAGGAATTTTTGGTTTTCTTAACAGCACGTTATTGACCTTTAATTTTTGTGGACTTTTTCTTATTTCACCACATGATCGACATCCTTATCTTGTATACTCTGGATAACAAACTACCCCCTGGTTTAAACAAGCGACCACGAGTTTTTCGTATTTGCTTTGTAACATCCTCTATAAAGGTAACGAGAAAGCAATATTGCACTCACTCGCCGGGGTGTGTAGATTTTGTTTGATGCGATAAAATGTTAATGTTACTTTCGAGATATATTTGAATTTACAGTTACATATTTCTTTAAAGTATCGATCACTTTGTCGTACAAAAGCTCCTTCACGTCTATAGCCCACAAAAAGTCGAGATGATTGAATGAAGCGTACTGGATGAGGATTGCTTCTTTCAGGTCAGGCAGTTCAGATATCAATTGCTCCACGTTCTGTAAAAACACATAGGAGCACATTTCTAGGTTACACTATAGAAGCTAAACACTTACTATTGTGGCAGCGAAGGCATCATTTTGTGCATAAAATATTGCCATGGGCGCGGATATCTTGCTGGTATTATAAGATGGCGGGGTAAACTGTCCGTAATGTAAAATATTTGCGAGTCCGTAGTCGTACTTTTGAAAGCGCGCTGCAAGACCAGAGTTCTTTCTAGTTAATTTTTTTAGATGGTGCAGATGGAATCTGTGATTTAAATCAGAGTATGAGAGTACAGGGTAGCTTACTTTTATACATTCGGAAGAGTTATAGACACATTTTAAATGCAAAACTTGTTACTGCATAGAATGAAAATGTCTCGTTAGTAATTCAGTTTCCTTACTTTAAATGACTACCCTGTATATTATTTAATTTTTGGATTTGTAAGAAAATTTCATCGCGGCTTCTTAGATATGTAACATTTTGGAAGATATAATCGTTTTTATGGTAAACAGAAACACAGGAATCGACTTTTCGAAATTGATGTTGAATATTTATTTGTCTCTTGCAGGCTGCTGAAAATTTAACCAATTAAATCATTTTAAGAGCTGCAAAACTTCGTTTTTTTTAACACGATAACCTGGATTGACCAATTCTTTTTTTATAGCTATTTCCAACGGCCAAACTTCGTGGTCTGTATTACATAGACGTAGTATTGTATCCATGATGATTGTCAAGGGCCCAGAGAGTGGCAGGTGGATGAATGGTCAACTAGGTGCCTGTGCTTTAGTTAACCAACTACTTTTATAATCTATGACCTTAATATATAAAATTGCAATTATAGTTAGGTACTACCTCTCAGGTGCGTTCTTGAAAACGGCTCGAGTTTCCACATTTCTTGCTAAGAAACGGATTATGTTCGGACTTTGAAAAAAAGGATGAAATAATTGCCATCAGAAGAATGTCCGAAATGAAAAAGAATGATTTTAAGAATACAGGTAATAACAGGTAACATGAATCAATTACAGGAAATATTAAATATAAATCATATTAAATATTTACAAGGGACTTAAAAAGTAATCTACAAATCTAAAAAAAAAGAAAGAAGAAAAAAAAAAAGATTAGACTTGTCAGTACAGATAACCCGACGTCAATCGACGTTGCCTAAGTATTGCCTGGAGACCATCATAATATAACTCACAGTTTGTTGAAGGTAACACACATATTGCAAATAGGGTTTTGAAAATGGATATTGGATCTGGTTAACTGCGGTAAGAAAGTGAAAACGTAATTGTTCCAGAAGAAACGGACAATAGATTCCGTAATGAACTAACTTGTAAAGAAATGATACAGATTGCAAGTCTCTGAGTAAGCTCGGAGGCATTACAGCGAACCGTTTCAGTAGAAGATCATGATCAACTCTTCTCTCAGGATAGGAACCCTCTTCCCTAAACATTACATACTTCAGTAACCTTTGCATACTCTCAATGGACTGGGCGTGGCATATTGGTGACCATACCACCGAGCCATAGTTAGCTTTGGACCTAACGTAACAGTTAAATAACAATTTAATAGGAGCTGAGCTACAAAAATGCCTGCAATTTCTTATTACGAATCTTAAAATTTGCATTTCACTGGAAACCATTTTAGTAATGTGAGGTACAAATAAAATCTCCAGATCCTTTGCAGTGGCAAATCTAGTCAGGATAGTACCACCCATACTGTAATTAACGACTATAAGAGTTTTTGTCCCGTGATAAGAAACCACATTGCATTTTTTTTTCAAAGAAACTTCCACAGGCTACTGTAATGCTTTTTACAAAACTTCTGGGTTCCTCCTGCGTCGGTTTTTGCTTAGTCGAAATTGCTGACGTTTCGCCAATCATCCTGTTGGCTTCTTCAGAGCTTGACTGAAAATGGATCGTATTTTACTCTGTACCTGCTTATTTATTGCTTGAGGGGGGGAGGCGCTAATGAGGGGTATAAACACCATCTCGGATGACTGATTCCCAAATTGGGGACAGGTAGAGACCTGAGTCGCGATTAAGATTGTTAGGTTGTTTATAGATTTCAATAGACTCTCGGATTTTTCGTTGGTAGAAGAACTGATTACATGCAAGAATTTTAGTTTTATAAAATAAAACTTTATGCCCGGTTTCATGAGTATGTTCGGCAACAGCTGATGAGTTTATCTGTCTTAGTCGTAAGGCTCTTTTGTGTTCTTTGAGCCTAGTTGATATTTTTCATCCGGTCTCTCCAATGTATTCTTTGCCGCATATGCATGGAGATTTTTGGACAAGTGGTAAATATGGTTTTGACGTTATACTTCTTTAGAACTTTTGATGTATGGTCAGTCATGTCTTGAATGTAAGAAAGGACCAAAATGGCAAGTGTAGGATTGCTTTCGGCCTCATTGCTATTGGAAGGTTGTGGTGAAATGTATTTTTTGATGAAACGTTTAATATCTTTAATGTGGAAATTATTAGAGAGAAGAGCAGAGGTAACTATCTCAGCCCGAGTCACTGAAAACAGAATTAAAGACCTTGCCTCTGCTCTTCTCTCTAATAATTTCCGCATTAAAGATATTAAACGTTCCATCAAAAAATACACTTCACCACAACCTTCCAATAGCAATGAGGCCGAAAGCAATCCTACACTTGCCACTGTGGTCCTTCCTTACATTCAAAACATCACTGACCATATATCAAAAGTTCTAAAGAATTATAACGTCAAAACCAGATTTACCACTTATCCAAAAATCTCTCAACATCTGCGGTCCGTCAAACACAAAATTCCATTTGAGACGCCAGGAGTTTACAGCATTCCATGCACATGCGGTAAAGAATACATCGGAGAGACCGGACGAAAAATATCAACTAGGCTCAAAGAACACGACTAAGACAGGTAAACTCATGAACTGTTGCCGAACACATTCATGAAACCGGGCCTAAAATTTTATTTGATAAAACTAAAATTCTTGCATGTAATCAGTTCTTCTACCAACGAAAAATCCTAGAGTCTATAGAAATCTATAAACAACCTAACAATCTTAATCGCGACTCAGGTCTCTACCTGTCCCCTAATTTGGGAATATAGTCATCCGAGACGGTGTTTATACCCCTCATTAGCGCCCCCCCCCCCTCAAGCAAAATATAAGTAGGTATAGAGTAAAATACGAGCCAGTTTCAGTCAAACTCTGAAGAAGCCAACAGGATGATTGGCGAAACGTTAGCAATTTCGACTAAGCAAAAACCGATGCAGGAGGAATCCAGAAGTTTTGGTTAGTTTTGGTTAGTTTAGGTACACCATTGAAGATGAATATAGATCTCACTGAAATGTCGTGTAGGAGCTACCAAAGTACTTTGCAAAAGCTGCTACAATCATTGCATGGCCTGACCGTTGCTGGGATCCGCGAATCTGCCTTCTTACTATGAATAAATGACCAGAAAGTGGTAGGACTATTATGTCTTAACTCTGCATGACGAACAGAATCGGTATAGGCAATGCGCGACTGAATCTCAATTGCCCAAATAATTAGAAGATTTGTGTTGCTTGAAGTTGCGGAAAGCTCTCTCCTCAAATATATTTCCGATCATTTCTTTGGTGAACCATGATGAAAATCGCCTTCGTCTCAGTGTTTTAATGGGCGTGCAAATGGCAAAAATGTTGTTTAGAATGTCCTAAACAAGTGTTAGAGGTCAATACAGAAACACGAAATTATCTGCTGTCGATTACGATATTTAAGAGCAGCTTCGAAGTAAAAACAGAAATATCTATTATCTGGGCAAATGAAGGATATACCGTTGGCAAGACATGACAGGATAAAAATTTAAAAAGCGCGAGGCAAGCTTTCATTCATTACTCAATTTGATACTAAAAATGGATTTGTCGGGGGTTCAGTTAAAACGGAAAATTTTCATCTAATCAGTTTCTAACACCCTGCTCAAAGTGCTCCATCACGCTGAATATGAATGAATATTCCGTAATAATTCAGCAGGATCATTTCCACTGGCAAAATTGTAAACGATTTGGAACGTCTTTGGGTCTTAAATTCTGTACTTTTAGATAGCGGTAAGGATGTAGGTCATTGGTCATTCTACCAAGCGAACAATTCTTTTACCTCTCTCACAAAACTGGAAAATAATGGCAAAACTTGTCCTTTCCTCATATCAGTAAACTATATATCTGCCAGGGGTCTTAATGATATTTGAGGATTTTCCTCATTTTTCCCTCATCATAATTTTCCATAGGATTTTCTTACCCTCGAGATTTTTTCTGTATGTTAGGAAATACTGAGCGATGTGATTGGTTATCATTGGCATTGAAATAACTGTAAATAAAACGTTCCTGTAAAACCTGTTCGCAATAGAAACAATGTTGTCAATTTTGTTTCAAGACCTACTAAAATTTTCTCTCAATCAGTTTTGGAAAAACTAATAAAAAAAAATCTTCAGGCCAATTCCTATTCCTGCAAATTTTCCCATTAAACTAAACTATAAGGCTGTTTTTTACATAAAAGGAGTTACCCCATTTTTGTTAAGTTTCTTCACAACTACGCATTTCCTGTCAAGTGTTTCTCACTCAACAAGTAGTAAGTGTAATTTTCAAAATTTTACATTGTTTTATTTTTCTTTTATTACCTTAAAAATTCTCTCATGATTCACAATTTAATTACCAGAATGTTTTCTGATTCTTTCGGCAACTTTTAATATATTCATTCCAATATTATATAAATTTATGAAATTCAGTACAGGATTCTAATTAGTTGCATAGGCGGCGCTGCCACATTCAGGACTTTTTCCCTAAGCTGTCAAACTGTTTTTATTTTAAATGTTCCATTTTTGGATTGCTGTTAAAATTCTAAGCATTTTTTATGTTTCATGCTCTATACCCGAATTCAATCATTTCTGTAGTAATGACAAAATAAATGATTTAATAAACTGGAACTTAATTTATTAACGACATAATTATTAATTTTAATGAAGTCAATCGAGAGTCCGACTATTTAAAATAGTTAACCCTGTATACACATATTTTGTAAATTGTTCATTTAGTTATTTATGGTTGTGCCTTTGATCATAGAACCTCATAAAAAAAAGTAAAAAGGTTAGTCCAATTTGTAAAAAAAAGTTTTTCAACTCCGTTCTGTAAAAATTATACACCGATCTAGCGTGCGAAAAAAGTCACTTTACCGCGTGAGTTTCGTGTTCCGAACCACTTCGGGCCAAATAAACTCCGTTTACCACACTTGTTGCATAATATACTATTTTCTGTACTTGTATGATCCACGCGCCTCCAAATTAGTTCTTACCCGATCTTATCATCTGACCGTAGTGTTCTAGTTGTCTCAGTGAAATGCCAGCTGGCGCGTTGCTCAAGATAATAGGAATAGTCGACTGGAAACAGATAGGCTATTAAGAAATGATAATTGTGATTTATTGATGTATCCACCAAATTGAATTGCTCGATGTCATCGCCCACCAATATTTCAAATAACATCGCACAGTTGCATTGAAAGTCTGATTCGTCGTTGCACATCAGATCTCCTAGCAGCGATAACCAACGGGAAGAAGGGAGTTCGTGGATTCCGACAACATCCGCAATGAGCTGGAAGTGATACGGCTCATTAAATTTGTGTTAATAAATGGATAGATAGATACATGGATATATCAATGACTATATTTTAGTAAGATTCAGATTGGAGTCTTTTAAATAAAGAAAATAACAATTGCAATAACATATTGATTGCACTTATATACACAGGTTATTACGATTAAGTTAAAATTTTGTCTATTTTTGTGCTGCTTCTTCAGAAGTCTACCTCCTATTCGCAGTATGCCCATTGTATCCAGGAAAATTGACAAGCAGAGTTGTTGGTTGCGTTTAACAAAATGTCCCAGAATTATAAAGTTCAAACGAACTTAAATTCCCAGTAAGTTTGGATTTTTTGCGGGAAGTTGAAAGCGCAACACAAACGCAAGGATACGGTTGGATGTAATTAAGAAAGAATGATCTTTTAGAAGAGTATCGAGAAAATTACAGGGTAAGTTCCAAAC
Organism: Cylas formicarius; assembly: GCF_029955315.1. Classification (NCBI taxonomy): domain Eukaryota; kingdom Metazoa; phylum Arthropoda; class Insecta; order Coleoptera; family Brentidae; genus Cylas; species Cylas formicarius. The sequence continues at coordinate 16,788,282 of NW_026844352.1, read as the reverse complement.
TTGGAAAATTAAGAGTTGACACAATAGGAGTGGTCCGCCATAGTGAGCAATAAATTAGATCCGACGGTAACATGCCCCGTAAGATTGCAACTAAAATAAACAGCACTTGAAAATCCCTTTTAACTTGCATCACCGAAGCAGTGAATTTCATTCATTGGGTATTAGAAGACGGGGTAAATTAAAAGCCGGTGCAGGTGTTTCCCAGTTTAATCTCAACTTCCAAATTTGCTGAATTAAATGTTTGACTAAAAACATAACAGGTGAGAGCATACCAAGAAGATCAAAAATGCGTGCAAGTTAGACTACAGATTTCATTTGGTACATAGTTTACCAGAAAGTTGAACAGAAAATTTAAAGCTATCGGAAGTAGCGTTCCATTGTAAACCTAATATTTCTAGCATAGAGATGTGGAATTAAAACTACGGTTTCGACAGCTAATAAAGGTAATTGATTTAGAATTTTAAAACCGGACTATTTTTTTGAAGTTCAAAACAACCTATTCGCAGTAACTCAACTAATTGGTTGGAATCGTAACTGTCACTTCCGGTTACGATATCATCGTCATATGTACTCGAAGTGAGTGCTTTAACTGTTAACGGGTACGCAGAACCATCGTCTTCAGCCAACTAAAAAAGAAATCGAATAGCTAGATAGGGCGAGCACGCCAGGCCAGAAACCAGTCCTTTGATTCGATATTCCTTAAGTGGTTTAGAAGATGAAAATCTCCAATATAGAGTTGAGGTTGATTGGGTAAGTGACCAAAGCCGTTGAATACTACACAGAGTTTGGTCGTCAAACTCTCGGGTCGTATTACACAATGATAGGGTAGGTAGAAAAATTCTTTACAAATTCTGAAACACATCTCATATGATCAAGGTTTAATTATTCTCCAACAAAATCTCTATATTGATCAAACATTTTTGGGTGATTGATTAGAAAACGTTCGAGGAAGTAAAATCGGTTTAAAGCTAATGAACGAATTCCAGGAAATGCAGGATTGCTATTAATAAAGGGAAGTTTGATAACGAATCGTCCAGAATCATCGCAGGAGATGTGACATAAAGGGACGCAGTCTTCAGTGTGGCAAAACATAGTAGATATCGTAATTTGTGTTAAGCGCCGCGCATGTTTGGTTGACCAGATAAACAACCGTCGACCAAAAGACTACATCAGCAACCAATAAACCATCAACTGGCCCGAAATTGTGAAATTGTTCATTGGCAATGCGAATATTTGAAAAGCGAAGCCTAGTTCCGGCTGATAGTTGGTAAGAAGGCAAATGTTCACATATTTTGTTAACGGTAAGAGCATCTGCATGCAAGATGGGATTGAGCTGTAGAAACGGACGAAATCGTAGATTTACTTCTTCGTTGGTAGTGGTTCTCATGGGTCCTAGGCCCGTAAGATTAACTAAATTATTAGTTGGTATCAGTCCTAGATAGTTAACACACTTTTTTGAAATAAACGAGGACATACTTAATGATTCAAGTAAACAACGTACAGTTTAATACGTTCCCCGATTTTCCAAGATTTCTATGCATGTCATTGAAAGCAACACATTCTTCTTGACGTTGGCAAAGCCGGTATAAAGATAACTCTCACCCATAGAAGCAACACTAGGATTTCTTTGGGGATTATTGTTGTTAGCGGAAGTCAGAAAATTATTAATTGAAAAGCACAAATAGTTGTGATGACGTAATTGTCATTTGTGACAATTCAGACTGACAGTGATGTTCGGTGACTACGACTCAGAGAGTTAATACAAATTTTTATGGATTTGGCAAATTGAGTTTTCTGTAAGAATTCAGGACACTTGAATATTTTATAGGAATTTTAATTGCAAACCGAACAGGCCATATTTTTGGTTGAGTTTGTGTTATAAATATCTTAGCGTTTCGACAAAAATTAGTGATATTTGTAGAAAGGTTTGGTTTCCAAGAAGGCGATGACATTTGAAGAGATTTTGATTTGGGAATTGAAGGTCCACTAATGTTATCAAGTGCTAGACAATTTTTTTTTTGTTTAAAAAATCGGCAAGAATCTTGTAAGTCGGTAGCACGTTAGAATAGTCATATTGAAGTCGTTTTAAGATCCTTTGTACCAAAATAAAATGCCATGGATCGGCAGGTAACCTTAAATTTTGTAAAACAACAACAATTTATCAAATAAGTTTCGTAAATCTGTAGGATTGTCTCCAGTAACATTGGACGCTCGATCTAAATTCTTCCATAAATTGGAAGCGAGCAAACGCGTATTCTTAAATCTTTTGCATAGTATGCTGTAAGCGATATCATAGTTTTTCTCAGTTAACGATACATGTTGAATAACTTGTAGAGCTGAACATTGCAGGTGGTGTTTCAGGTTAGATATTTTCAGAATATTTGGAATGTTTTGATCGCTGTGAACTAGCGCATCAAAAATATCAATAAATCATTGAAAAGTTGCAATTTCACCATTAAAAATTGGTACATTCAAATCCAATCTAGGACTAAAGCGATATTGAGAGTGAGAAACAGGGGAGCACTGAGCAACAGATGATGGTAACTTGTAATAGCAAGTTTTGCTTTGATAATACATTAAATCGCGTTTTTTCTTTACACTATCTTATTTATCTTATTTATTTATGCAATTTACCAACATTGTTCACAGTTTACAGTTTCATAAATATGTTTAAGTTGCTGTTAAGCAGTTTTCAGTAATTTTACTTGGGAATAAAGTTTCAAAAATTATAACAAGAAATTATGAAAATAAATTTAAGGAAATCGTAAATATTGCTACTCGCCAATCAAATATGTGAACACCCTTATGTCCGAACTGTTCCGAACTAACAAATTTAAAGAAAAAAGACCACTTCAACGAAAAATTAGATGGATCGATATATATCAATATTGTTTGTTTCAACAATTTGAATTCATTTCGGAAATTAACTCCGTCGATTTCTATATCGACGTTATTTTGCATAAAATAAAACCGAATCGATATTAAAATTGGGATGTATGTTGACAAAAGTGTTCAATTGTTCAAAAAGTGAAAAACGTTTTAACGTTTTTCGTTAATTTTATTTTTGTATAAAGGAGTTCATATCCGGCTCGTACGGACCAATAAAATGGTGTAACTTCCTTCGATAGCTCAGTAAAGCGACAAAAATGAACTCGCAATAAATAAAAAATTTAAGAAGATGCAAAACGCTTCCTTAATAGTCTTCGGATTAAACGGAGGGAGCGCTTACTTTTTTCTCAGTTTAAGGTTAAAAATTGATGGCTCTGGATAACGGTACTAACACCTATCTCGAACGACGTACGACTTCCGTCCATCGCAAATTTTTGCTCCCGCGTTGATTTGCTTGAGAAAGTTTAAATGGGAACATGTTCGTGTGGTTTTAAATTTAATCAGATCTGAGATATTAAACGTAGTTGAATTAGTTTAGACTAATTTATAAATTTAGAAATAATAGGAAAATAAAATATATACTTTGGACGACACATATATAGTTTGCGGATGGACTAGACTCATTACAAGAATCACAGCTTGTAAAATTAACACTAATAAGAACACAAGATTAAAAATGTTGAAGTGGGGATCTCCTTAAGTAGCTTCAAATAATGCTCTTAGGCGACGAACAGATTTGCGTGTATTAAGAAAAGAGAAGTATCATCCGTAAAAGACTATATTCTCAAAGGACTGAACAAAGTTGGTCCCCACCACAATCTAAATCCATTTTTTCATCGTCAGATATTATTTACTGATAAAGCCGCTTACTGGAGTCCGATATTTACAATTTCTTCAAAATGACTTAATTCCTACTCTCCCAGTTTCCTCCTCAAATACAAATCAGCCTGATATGCCAGATTAGTTTTAACAGTGGATTGCTAAAAGAGGATCAATATAATTTCATGCATGGTCTCCAGCTATTACTCCAATGGATTTTTTCCTCTAGAGATATTTAAAATCAAAGGTGTATAAAGACTTAGATACAAAATTCTTGAAATTGAATACCTGCTTTTTTAATGAATTCGTTCAATATCTTATCCGTTAGCTGTATATCAGAAATAGTATAGGCTCTAGTGCAGAGCAGTGAAGCACATTGCTTCTAATAATTTCGATTTTTCTTTCCCAGGATACTCACGTTTCACAATTTAGTAAACCCAATTTATTATTTCTGATACCGTATCTGAGCTTCCTGATAAATAATTCATTCAATAAACAAGCGGTAATAAATAAAAATCCTTGCACAAACAAACAAATGAAAATAAAAAAATATAAAACCGATCATCTACAATTTTAGAAAAATAAATTGTTTTAGACTTTCAAAATATTGAAAACAAGTTGCTGATATTTAAAAAAGACAGCAAATAAATCAAACTTCACAGTTTAACTGAAATTGATAAAGCCAACCGAGCAGCGGGAATCTATGAGATTAGTAAGTATTACTACATTAGTTGGCGGAAGTTTCTCTCCAGCAGAAAAATGAGATATTTAACTAAAAGAAATCTTATTCCTTAACAAAGCTTATGAAACTGTGTTTAAGTTAAAATAAATAGGAAATAAACAAATATTATATATATTACAATTTTCCAATTTAATACATTCTACAAGATTCAGATTCAGGTCATCTGCCTTAAAGATATCCCTGTTTTTCCATCTAACCCAAGTACTTCATCCTCGAGAAGATAAATAAAATACAAGGACAACATAATTATCGTAAAATGCGCTCGATCAATTTGAAGGTCTTAAAGTTTAATTTGAAATATATTCTTGATCATTCGAATAGTTCAATAATGTGCTTAGAGGGGTAAGTCTACTACTTGACGTATGTCATCCGTTCTCAAATGCAGTTTTGAAATTTTATTTCAAATAATTGTTGACAATTGTGAAAAATAAGGTAGCAGCAGAGTGTATACATGTTTGGCCAGTTGATAGTTTTTAAAGTGAAAACTTAAATTAAGGCTAGTTTGCTATATACACTAATTTACTTATGGCAGGATGTATTACTTACTCAGCATAATTTTT